>NC_081431.1:48537015-48660590 GCF_949786415.1 Peromyscus eremicus
TATAATAGTACTTAGCATTATCAAAGAAGAAAATTATACTACTTCATCTAAGATGATGAGTGTAAGGGAGATTATACTACAGATATTTTAGCTAGGCACAGAAAGAGAACATCTACTACATGGTTTTCCTTATGTATCAATTCTGACAATGTAGACTCTTAGAAAACAGAAGTAGAATGACAGTTTCCTCAGTCTACTAGGGGTTGGGATAGGGGAGCAAAAAATGAGTTGAGAGCAAAACAGAAAGAGAGACAAGAGAAGTGTTAATCTATTACACAGCAGGGTGACTGTATTAAAAATAATGAACTATATGCTTCAACTATCTATAACTAAAGGAGTACAAATGCATCTCGGGCTGGAGAGATGGCTCAGAGGTTAAGAGCACTGACTGCTCTTCTAGAGGTCCTGAGTTCAATTCCCAGCAACCACATGGTGGCTCACAGCCATCTGTAATGAGATCCATTGCCCTCTTCTGGCCTGCAGGGATACATGCAGGCAGAACACTGTATACACAATAAATAAATCTTTAAAAAAAATGCATCTCAAAATATTGATAGGTAAATTAGATGAAGTACTGTGGTGATTTTGTGTTTCCCAAAATATTGTGAATCCTAATAAACTTATCAGGGGTCAGAGAACAGAACAGCCACTAGATACAGAGGCCAGAAATTGGTGGCACACACGCCTTTAATCCTATCACTTTGGAGGCAGAGGTCCATCTGGATCTCTGTGAGTTTAAAGCCACATTGGAAACAGCCAGGCATGGTGACTCATATCTTTAATCCCAGGAAGTGGGGGCAGAAAGCAGAAAGAGCTGGTTAAGGTTTTAGGCTTCTGACAACAGTTCAGCTGAGGTTCATTCTGGATGAGGACTGAGAGGCTTCCAGTCTGAGGAAACAGGATCAGCTGAGAAGTTGGCCAGGTGAGGTTGGCTGTGGCTTTTTCTATCTCTCTGATCTTTCAGTGTTTACCCTAATATCTGGCTCTGGGTTTGTTTTTATTAGTAAGACCTTCTAACAATTTGTGCTACAAAGTACTTATAAATAGCTTGATTTTAAAACTCTACATTGTAAACTGGGCGATGGTGGTGCATGCCTTTAATCCAGCACTCGGGAGGCAGAGGCAGAGGGATCTCTGTGAGTTCGAGGCCTGCCTAGGCTATGGAATGAGTTCCAGGAAAGGCGCAAAGCTACACAGAGAAAAACTGTCTTGAAAAAACAAAACAAAAACAAACAAATAAATAAATAAAATAAAATAAAATAAAAACTCTACATTGTATACTTAAATCCACACTTAATACTTACATCCTAAGCATACATATGATTATGATTTAAGTTGAAACTATTTATTTTGAAGGACATAACAATAGAAAACTCACAAAGCCTTGAAAGTTGAGGGGCTCAGATCTCTTCTACTGTGTCACTAGTGATCAGATCTAAAGCAGCCCTGGATCTTGTGTTGTGATAAGGAAATAAATATGTTTCTTGCATTGTAATTAGTCAGTTTTCAGGCACTGTGATATATAAATAAGATAAAACAACTTGAGAGGAAAAGTGCCCATTTTGGTTCATTGTTTCAGAATTGTCTAGTAAAAATAAAGTGAATTAATTTATTCACATGTATCTGTGTTAGGACATATCAATGACTGCCAGTGATTAAGAATGCATCAATGAAAAAAAGATGATACGAAGAGAAGACTTACTGTTATGCTTACAACTCTGAACAAATGCTTACATTTTTTCCATAGAACCATTTTTTAACAGCTGTTATACATTTTGGTAATGTTAAGAAAGCCTTGTGTAGGAAGAAAAATTGTATAAGGAAACCTAAAACAATTTTAAATTCAAGTAAAAATAATTTAAAAATTATTTAAAATTAAAATATTAATCTTAATAAATTACCCATCAATGAATGCAGCGTCTTGATTTCTTTGTCACATTATGGGGTCTAAACTAGTTTATGATTTGCTTTTGGATCTGAGGATTTGTCACTTACGTGTGATATATGTTTTTATACTTTTAAATATCTCTGGTAATAAAATAGCATATATTAGGAAGTAAAGCAAATGAGAGAAAGAATAGAATCCTGATAAACAGAGCACTGGAAAGTAATTTTGGAAAGTTCAATGCTTTAGGGATGCTTTAGTTTTGTATATTTAAATGCAAATTTTATTCGTGGCTATTCCAACAACCTGTTTGTAAGGCTTTTTCCTCTGCATTGCTCCCCCATCCCTTTTTTTTTTCTTACAGTTTCTGCTCTTCTACTGATTTATTTTTATCTGCTAATATTTCTCAGAACAATAATTCCTTCTTGGGTCTCTCATTGCCAAAAGTCTTCATATCCCCATTCTACTCATTTTCTCTTTTTTTCTTCCCAGTTTTCCACTTTTCCCATTCCTTTTTTTTTTCTTTTTTGCTTCTCTTACTTTTAAGGAGTTTCATTTCTTTTGTGGTTTTTTTTTTTTTTTGTTTTTTTTGGTTTTTTTTTTTGGAAAAGAAGAGCCCAAGCCATCTGAGGACAGAGTACCAAGGGAAAAAAAAACCCTTTAACCTCTTCTCACCTGAAAATAATTGAAAATCTTCAAAAAATGACAGATTTGAATTGTATTCCATATTGAGGTTTATGTTAAGGTCAAGAATCATGGCTGAAATTTTTCTTGCTTAAAGCAGGAGATTGAAAATGCCAGCCAACCACATGTCCTTGCCCTGAATGCAATCTTAACTTGATTGCTTTTAGGATGTTTGAATTGTTTGTGTTTCTAATTACGTTGTATCAAGTGGGATCCATTTTTTGACTATGTAAAGTCCTTCTCATTTCCCAGCATTAACTGTTTAAAACTCTGTCTACTCCATGTCGTTTCTTCAGGAGATAGACAACAGATTTCATTCTTACCCAGAAGCAGTTTCTCTAATGTGCAACTGGGAAGCCTGGGCTGCTTCACGATCTACTATTTTGCATTTAAATTCTGAAGCTTTACCTGGCAGCTTTTCATAAATATCAGTTTGAAAAGAGATCCAGAGTCACCACCTACATTTTTAATGATTTGATGTTTTTATATGCAAATGAAAGAAAACTTCATCTCACATTGCTGCAATAGAATGGATGCCAAACACTGTCATGCAGTGAGGGTTTTGATAACATTGCAGAACAGTACACACAATATTAAATGGAACCATGCAAACACACCAAATATGTTGAAGATGTAGTAATATGAGGCAGAAAAGAGTTATCTAAGTATTTGAAAAATATTTAATGATAAATCTCTAAATGTTATAACAATGATGAGTGTCATGTTCACATTGATCCTAAAGGACATAAAAATAAAACTTCAAAGTAATTATTGTTAGAATATACAACAGACATAACAACAAAGCCATTAAATTTTTAAGAAACTAAAGGGAAGCTGTAGTGCTAGCACAGAAGCTTATTTGATTATGAATTGTATAGTGTTTAAGTTACTTGGTTTCTGTGGGGGTTTGTATATGTTAGTTAAGTCTCTATCCCAATGACAAAACATTTGAGACAAACATTTCAAAAATAAGACAAATTTATCTTGGCTCCCCATTTAAGATAATTCTATCCATGATCACTGAACCCTGTTGCTTAGGATCACTGGTGGCAATAGTACAACAAGACCCGATAATCTCATGGCATCTGGGATAAGAGAAAGGAGGTTCCAAAATTCCACTATCTACTTTAAGAACACACAGCTACTGACCTCACTACTCCATGACATGGACTATGACCATGCTCCCCCTACCATGATGATCATGGACTCAGTTAGAACCTGCTAGAACTGTGAGCCCAAATTTAAATGATTTCTTTTATAAGTTGTCATGGTAATAGTGTTGATGTTTTTTATGCAATAAAAAAGCAACTAAGTTTTTTAATAGATATTTAGAAATATTTGTTGGTTACATAAAGTAATTGAGATTGATTATAAAAATATGCTATGTATTATGGAATTTCAGAGTCCAGTATACATAGGTGAGGAAAGATGTAATACTTGGCAAAACCAGAAATAAATTGGAATAGGGCTGGCCTCAGAAAAATACATTTCAAATGGCTCATTCATAATTTAATATACTGTATGGACCACAGTAGCAGCAGGAATCTGTTAATATCAACTCCACTCACTTTCCTTCTACTTCTTATTTTCTTACTATGTTCAGTTTTGTTTATTCTGTACCCTAAATATGAACATATGCAGACATACTTAAATACATTGTCATTGGGATAGAAAACTTCAAAAATGTTTTTAGAGGTAGTTTAATGAAACATTGATTGGTGGCTTTAATATTGCCTGTTTATCCTCAATCTTCAGTTTAGTTTCACTGTTCATAAGTTACAGGAGAAAGTCTTATGTTTCTTTAATGGCTATATGAATGGTTCAAATAGTTGGACATTTGCCTGAAAGGTAGAATAGTTGGCACACATATGAACAAAAAGTTAATTTTAAATATAAAGATTGAGTATAACATTATATATTTTCATATATCATCAACATATTTCCCAAACTTAGCATTCATTAGATTTACTTTTTTGTACTGAGCATAGACAACTCAAATAAAAGGCCCTGAACATAGCTTATAACATGAACAAAACATCTATGATTGCAGCCACTATGTAGCTGATGGACCATAAAGCACGCTGCTTTTAAAAGGCCAAATATAGAATAAAGCTGTTAAAATGTATCAGCATTTTATAGATTAAGAGAGTGCTAAAATGGTATGATATTTCAAAGATGCCACAACAATTAGGAAATATGACCTCCAAAGCATTTTGTTAGGATGGAAAAATGCATGCCCTCATAATCTATATCACTCGTCTGACATTTACACAAACCTAGAGGTAACCCTCACTTTATGAAAAGAAGCAACTGCCATCTGGTTTCTATCATTCTTGTCTCAGGATCTGGGGAAGGTGAATGGTCTTAGAATCACATCAAGCTTTATCTCAAATTTGTGATGACCCAGAGATGCCCAGTGACGGTGTTTCCCAAGGCCAATCAACATTTTTTACATTAAGACATAAAATTAATAAAGGTATTTAAACTATGTTATCAGGTATAATAAAAAATATTGTCTATCATCCCCCCCATTACTCTACTACAGGCAGGGGTTATATTTAGGTCTGTACAATTCACATTAGCACAGAATATTACATAAGACAGTGAATTTTTAAAAGAAGTACTTATTAAAATTTTAGAATTATATTTATGCATTTCCCCAAAATACACACACACACACACACACACACACACACACACACACACACACAGCGAGACAGAGAGAGAGAGAGAGAGAGAGAGAGAGAAATAAAAAAAATAAAATAAATCTCCATTCATGGTAAAAAAATAAATCTATTGATGAAGAGTGTGAAGAGTGGTAGGTACACTTATCTGTATGGATAGATAGATAGATAGATAGATAGATAGATAGATAGATAGATAGATAGATAAATAGATGGATAGATAGATAGTGTATTAAGAAATTATGTTGTTCTAGAATAGTAGAAGTAGTAGAACTCTTCTAAGGTCCATGTCCTCATTAGTACCCAGAAGCTGGCTAGGTTTCTGGTACTGGGGAAGATTTCCCTTGTGTTGAGTGGGTGAAAAGATTATGAATCAGAGTACTGGGATGTCTGTTAAGAAAAGTTTCTTGCCAGGCGGCGATGGCACACACCTTTAATCCTAGCACTTGGGAGGCAGAGCCAGGTGGATCTCTGTGACAACAAAAAACCAACAAAAAACTACTAATGAGATTTTATTCATATATATATATATATATATATATATATATATATATATATATATATGGGGGGGTGTGCACACATGCATAAACATACACATTAATATGAGTGTGTAAAATGACTCTCAATTTGAGAGTGGGGTGCCATACGAGAAGTTTGAGAGAGCATAGCTGGATGGGCCAGAGAGAGGAAAATGGAGGGGGAAGACAGAGAATAAATTCTATTTCAATTAAACTACATAAAATTTTAAACTAAGACAAATAAGATAATTTCTTAAATTAAGCTCACTTTCATGGAATTTTTATATTTATGAATCAATTACATATGGTATATAGTATTCATTATATGAATACTTATACTTTGTTTCTCTGTAGGAGATAACAAACTTCATATATGAGGGAATCAACATATATTTTCCAAGTCATTGATTTCTTCATCTCTGATAATTTTCATATTACTTCAATTAAGTTACATTTTTAATGTATCTCACGGAAAAAATAAACAAGCTTATTTCATCTTCAGCTCTTTATCTGTTTCTTCAGATTTTATTTTTTATCTCAATAAGGTCACATTTGTAGGGCTTAGGAGTTAGGATAGGGACACCTGGTTGTGGGGTGGGGGTGGTAGTGACATCCTTCCCTCTCTGTCATCAGTCTTGGTTATTCTTATTTGTGTTGTTCTCAGTACTGGCCCTGATTCCTCCTCACAGACATATATAGCCTGTCTTTCTTGAGAAAACTGCCAGAGACTTCCTACGTTTATATTTTCCTCAGGAATCTAAAACTCTATTACAAATTACATAGGCTAATTTCCTATTACTACTGTATCATGATGAAATACCAATGTCCACCATGTCACTTACTTTAAGATAATTGCAAATCATACTTTATGATGTACTTAGAATTGTCATCACCCCAGAAATATAGCATACAAACAACACTCCCTCACACACAGACACACACACACACACACAGACACACACACACACACACACACATCATGCATGCCTTACTTCAGTCTTTTATAGACACTCATGATCTTCAGTGCCACTGGAGTTTTGAGACCCTTTTGCAATCCAACACTGTTCTTTATAAAATTTATTAATCTGAAGAGATTATTTTAAATTTTTCATGTATTTTCTTCCAAAATCTCTTCATCCTCTTTCATCAAATGATGATCCAAAATAAACATGATTGCCACACTTTAATAAACATGATTGTCATCCTCTAATACACATGGTTGCCATCCTCTAATAAACATGGTTGCCATCCTCTAATAAACATGGTTGCTATCCTCTAATAAACATGGTTGCCATCCTCTAATGAACATGGTTGCCATCCTCTAATAAACATGGTTGCCATCCTCTAATGAACATGGTTGCCATCCTCTAATAAACATGGTTGCCATCCTCTAATAAACATGGTTGCCATTCTCTAATAAACATGGTTGCCATCTTCTAATAAAATCTGTTATCCAAACTTGACCTATGTCTTCCAACTGTAACTGAAGAAGTATTTCTGACTTTTTTGCCACAATGCACACTTTAAATATCAGAGCACGTACAGGATTTCTGAGACTACCCAAGTTATAGTTATTTGTTTGCAGTATTTTATGATTGATTATAATCAAAGAGAACAAATCAAAAGTTAGGGAAAGCAAAAGATATCTAGGAAAAAACTCCAAAAACATAATCATGGGGGGTCCTACACACATGTGATCAACCAATGCAACTGGTTTCCAAGGATTCCTGACTCCAATCCACCAACCCACAAACTTGGATTGCCATTTTCTATCATAGTTACCTGTGAGAAATACATCCCAACCCTACACTACATTTATGGTCTTGTGTGTCTTTTCCTAAGTAGCCTTTCTGTTATGCCTAATTATTTTTCTTTCCTGTGCTTCACTTCTTCAACATCCATTATCTCTTTCTCTAAAACTCTCTGTCGCCTTACATCTTATGAAAGAAAGAAAACATTTTTAAAAAAATCCATTCATCTCCTGGCCACTATAAAAAGAAACTTCCCTGACGAATGTTGGGAACTCTTAGGGTTTATGTGTATAAACATTAATATTTAGAAGGCAATTCGACAACATTTTTGTATAACAAAATATCAAGAGTAGGTTCTACCCTGGGATGATACATGAGTTCCCTAGCTATGAGATTTTGACCAGGGTCAACAGTACCAGGCAAGATATTTCACCCTGTGCAGCAGCTCTCAAATCTAATTAGTAAGTGTTCAGTTACCCCATACAGTCATGTCGGTATTACACAAGTGAACACTTTGTGTCTGGCAGGTTAATACTGTAGCATATAGAGTCCAGAACTGAGGAAGAAACCGATGTCTTCTCTCTTCCAGTAGGCTGCCTATCAGCATCTGACACTATGAAAACTAGCCAGCATGGAGGATATTTTCCAGTGTTTTAGGTAGATTTCCCTGTTATCAAGAACTAAAATGTGGAGTATCTTCAGCAATAGGGTCTTACAATGTAGTTACGCTGAGCAACTGAGAGCAATGGCAATTGCCTGTGCTTTTTGGAGACCTCTGTGGGCTCTGCAAATAATAACTTATAGGGAGATATCCCACTGGTATTTTGGGTGTTGGATAAATCCAAATTTGAGTCTTTTCAGACTGTTAGTATCAAGCAAACCATAAGCTGCACATCTTCTCATAAAATTGCCTCCTCTCTCTTTCATTTGTCTAGTCATTTCTCAACATTTTGTCCTCTGTCAGTTTGGCTGTGCATTCCTTTCTAGTACATTCAGTTGACAAGGCCACTGCCACATTCGTGCATAAAATGTTGTCTTTGCATTCCCATATATTAAACTTGATCTCTGATTGATTACACACACACACACACACACACACAAATACAATCTACCAAATTTTCTAGAGTGATAAAAATGTTAGGAAGCTATTAAAATACATTAGATATGAGGGCATGCTCTCATTTTTTTTTTTTAATTCTGTTTTGTGATCAGATTTTCCCTCACCAAATTCATTAAGTAACTGCCTCAGGAACTGGTCCCTGTCCATTTCTGGGATCTCATCCAGACACCAGAATCTGCTTGCCAGGTTTTGTGTATACTCCTGCTAGCAGACACATTTAAATGCTTACACAATACTTCTTTCTCTTTTTTCCCTAACAGTGGGAAGCGCTGAATGATCACACTGTTTCTTCTGCCCAACACTGAGGCGCACAGCATGTATTATGGGTACCCCAAACATGACCTTTATTTTGGTGAAGGCAGCAGTTACCCTACCTCAGTGACTGGACAACTGACTATGAAATTAACATTTTAAAGCCTGCTAGATGATTTTAATGCTGTCTGAATTAACTGTTATTATAACATCCAAACAAGAAGAAACTTCCTCAGTTTCCCAGTTCTGAAAAGGTAACAAGACTGGATGGAAAACAGTCCCCCAGATGTTCAAGAAGGTGCTGCTTTTTGACAAAAATGGAATGCAGAGTATTCCCTTGGTCTGTTAATTTCATCCTCCTGCACCCTCTAAAGGTAGATGTAGCACTTAGAACTGGAGCATTCTTCTTGAAAATAGAGTACAAGAAGCATAATGACTCTGACTCTCCCACAGGACGGTGGAACAAAAAGGAAGTCTCTGCCTTCGCATACAATAGAACTAACCCTCTACTATAAACTTCCTGCTTAGCATGTAAGAAGTCCTTTCTGTGGTCCATCCTCACTTATGGATTGTCCTACTTACATCTCTGAAGAGTCACTAATAGGTTTTTAGTCTGGGCTTCTTCAGGTTCCACCTAATATGAAATAGAAAAATTCTTTTTAATTTTTTTTTAAATTACTGGATTTCAACTAGGAAGGTGATACAGCAAACACATGTAGCAAACATGCATTGCTCTCAACTCTCAGCCATATCGACAGAGGCATCCTTCTAAATGCTGCTCAGCACTGGAATTCTAAAAATTCTAGCACGTGAATTCTAGAAAGGGAAGACTTACAAATAAAACTTATTGCAATATTTTCTAGATACACACATGTGCCAGCTCTGTGTTCAATGATTCACAGATACAGATACCATTCCCTTCTAATCCCCATAGCCACAATTTTGTTATTTTCTACATTGTAGTCACAAATAAAGTCTTAAAATAGTTAAGTGATTATTAACTGACAGCTGCTAAGTTCATATAGCTAGAATAAGATATTCTTGATATCCTTATTGGCCCTCAAGTCAATTTTAAGCTAACAGACACTTATGCAGTAGACATCTTCAGTGAAAGTTTTACAAAATAGGGACTGGAGAGATGGTTCAAAGAGCACTTGCTGCTTTGGAGAGGATCTGTGTGGTTCCCAGCACCCACAAAGCAGTTCACAACAGCCTTTAGGTTCAGTTCCATGTGAGAGTCTTGATGCCCTCTTCTGATCTCTCTGAACTCAAATATCATACACATGCCTATGCGCAGATCAACAGTCACACACATAAAATGAGAACAAATAAATTTTTTAAAATGAAAGAATATTTAAAACATAGATAAGCCCCAAATTGAACTGCTTATTTCATTTTTAAAGTCCTTATTATCCTTATTTTGCCCTCCAAAAATTGATATGTCATTTTTATTGTTATTTATAAATTTCTCACATGTAATAAATCATAAGGTCACAAAGACAAGTGAGTTTGTTACTGAAGATGACTGTTTGTGGGTTACAATTTTAATCAGGTGGGTCATATTTTTTTTAAATAAATTAGAATGTAAGCTATGAGAATAAAAATATTTTTTAAATATCATCTAAATTTGCACATTATTCTGCTATACAGAAAATAGCATTAAATATATTTCCTACTTTGGACAACAGACAAAAATTTGTTGACAGACTTTTGTTGATAAAATCTTCCAAATAACTATGTAGTATACTCATTTCCTTTTTTAAAAAAAAATGAATTATCTTATTACAGGTGATCTTTCAGTTACTAATTATTCTCTTGGTCTCTGTTTTTCTCCTTGTGATCTATTTTGGGGCTACAGTCTTGACTAATTAATGAGGACAAAATCCCAACTATATTGCATCCTTTCCTATAAATGTTTTACAATGCCTTTAAGATGGAGTCTGAACTACTTATCACAGATACACACATCTTTAGTTCTAGAAGTATGAACCACTCCAACTTTCTCTCTCATTTCTGTCTTATGAAAGTTAGTCACAAGTAATTATTTTCAGTTGCCTAAATATGCTCTTATAATCTCTTCAATTCTTGTGAAAGTGTTATTCAACTTGAGTTCACAATTTATAAGTCCACAAGCCAAGTTGGACTACTAGTCTTTGAAAAGTCAATTAAAACAGGCAAAATAATAATATAAAGAAAGAATAGGAAATTATTTCAACGGGACAACACTGAGAAGCAATCTACTGCTTCCCTAAAGTCCATCTTCAGGGCCCTGAAGCAAGATGGAAATTTTAGTAGAAGGCAAGATACATGTTTGTATAAACAGTAGCTGTCAAGATGTGGTTGAACCCAATACTGACTCCTCATTGACCTGAGAGTATTCTTAGCTCATTAGGAGTCAGTATAATGCATATGAGGCCTTTAGGAAAGGATGCCTGACACATTTTCCACTTGCTTGGGAACATAACTTAGGGGATAGACACAGTAAGTGGCCCTGAATTTACTCCATTCAGGTAACAGTCCCTAGGAGACACAGAATCCCCCTTTTTGCCTTTATATTTCTCACCATGATAGGCTGTGATTTCCCTTTATTTTTAGGCCAAATAAGCCTGTTGAGGAAAAGCATTGTTAGTCATGCTCAGCAGTATATAGCTAGATCCTACTAATGTTCCTGGTGTGTTATAGATAATCATTGTTTCATTCAGGAGACACAAATAAGGTCTCCTTTGTGTTCCAACCAGACAATGTTCCAGACAAAGATTTTTTTTTT
The DNA here is from genome assembly GCF_949786415.1 of Peromyscus eremicus. Lineage (NCBI taxonomy): Eukaryota > Metazoa > Chordata > Mammalia > Rodentia > Cricetidae > Peromyscus > Peromyscus eremicus. Next base: position 48,548,677 of record NC_081431.1, read on the forward strand.
TAAGTTAAAAGTTAATGCTTTTCCTGTAAATCCATTGAGCATAAAAGCTTAATTTATTGGACGTATATCAAAGAGTGGCCAAGGACAAGGACGTCTGCTAGCCTAAGCAAGTTTGAAGTTTTATACAGCAATGGAAAGAGCAAGTCTGTGTCACAGGTTGTGACTAAAGCTAGAGTTTAGTCAATAGAGAAGTACTAAAAGAATGCAGTACATGATGATTGTCTTAGTTTTGTGAATTGTTGTGCAATTATTGATGTAATCTAAAACCAGTTCCTGTGAGGACTGGGAAGATCGCTTTATTAGCGAAGGGCTTGCTAAGCCAGTAAAAGGGTCTGAGTTTGATCTCCAGAGCCCACGTAAAAAGACAAGCCATTGTGGAGTGTAAAAATAATCCCAGAATTGGAGAAGCACCAATAGATGAATTATTGGGGCTTTCTTGACAGCCAGCCTATTCTACTTGGTTAAGTTGCCAGCTTCTCCATCTACATGCTCACACGTGTCCACTCTCTGGCACCCACACGTATGATATGCATTAAAGTGCCACACATATATCAGGGGGAAAAAGGTGACTTTGAGAATGATTGATATGTTTTATCTCTTAGTCAAGATCAAGGAAAGGTTAAAATGAAAAACAGAAAAATGAAAAGGAAAGAAAACAGAAAGAAAGTGAAAAGAGAGAAAGAGGAAAACAAGAAAGAAAAGAAAAGTCTGTGGAGGTAATGGGAGAGGAGAAATGTGTCTGTATTTTATTTTTACACAAATGGCAACAATTAACATTTACACAGTGTTTGATAAAATTCCTCCATCCTTGTGTTGAGTGCTGTATGCAATCTGACTATTCAATAATTACAACAACCTTGTTAGGAGGTCATAGTGGCGAACACTGAGCCACAGAGAGGTTAATTCACTTCTTCAGGGGTGCCTATCTAGACTGTTACAAAGGAGACTGGAAAGAGCCTCTGTTCCTATGAAGATTAGATGCTGCCCCCCAATAATGCATTCTGCAAAGGATGAACAAAGCGTATTATTCCAATGAAAGTACAAACGAACTTTCCTAGCAGTACACAAGGCTCATCATGCACTTTACTGCCAGCCTGGTCTTAAGAAACTGTTCTCCGAAACTACTTGGTATTCATGATTTGATGACTTACTCCAAAGTCCCTAGGATTTCTCTCTAAAAGACTATCTCAGGAATACTAATGAGAGTGAGAATTATTTTATATCTTCTAGCTTAAAATGGAAAGGATAACACTGTATAAATAAAATATTATAGATAGTGCTTTATTAAACATAAAAGCAATTGTCTTTTTTATTATAACATTAATAGACATTTAAATCTCCTGCTTGAAGAAAAAAAATGTTAAATGAAGTAGTGATATTTGAGTTTAATCGTAGTGCAAAATATGCTACTACATCATTAAAGTGTAAGTTAATGAGCCTGGTTCTTATTTTCCTATTCTTAGGTAATCTATCTCCACATGTTCTAGGCTCTTCGGAGCCTGGTGCAAAGTGCAAGCAGAAACCACGAGACTGAATATTTTAGGTACTGTTGATGCCAGATATTTGGGTTTTCTTTTAGAATGATGCTTTTTCTGAGAGCTAAATTCTCAGACATGCTGTGACCACCAAACAAAGTGTTCCAAGCCAAGGGAATTTTCTTCTAGTTCTTCTGTCAATAATTTGAAGAATGAAATCCATGGAAGATAGAGGGTAAGTTTTAAAGAGAAATTTGTTCCTGATTCATACATGAAATGGAGAGAGGGAGAAACAGAAATAGAAAGGAAAGGAGGGCAATATGGGAGTCTACAGCAAGAGGGAAGAGTACCATCCAGTCAGTTCCCAGTCTGGGGCCATTTAAAGGACTTCTATCAGAAACTGGGGTCAGATCTGGGAAGAGGATGGGCTATTCAGTGCAGGTGGCTCACTTGGTGTGTTCCAGGTCTCAGTCTCAGTCACAAGTGAGACTTAAACAAGGGTCCTTATTTAGGAGATAACAAAGTAAGAGGAGGGAGAAGTTTCTCCTGACATTTCTGTCCTCCAGCAAGGACATTCTTTGAACTGCTGCTTGGGGTGCTGCCCTACTTGCCAGGTTCTATATACCCATTCTCTTTTGCAAAGGTAGCCCTCAAGTCGCTTAGGAACCAGACAAGGTGACAAAGCCACAAACAGTTCTAAAGTGCCTCCTCCAGCAAGCATATGCTCAGAGTGACAGCTTTGGAGTTGTCCCCTATCTGGCTAGTCCCTGTCTGCTGCACTCAGGGATGTGACAAGTTCTTATGCAGCGCAGGTGAAAAAGATGTGACTGATACTCTGAAGGCCTAAAGTCTAGTCTTAGTATCTTTTACCTAACAGATGTTATTTATTGAAATTATTTTATTTACCACTGAGAGATCCCGGAGAAGGGCAGGAATCAGAACCCTGAAAACATTTTCCAGACCCTATTTAATTTCCTCAGCAGAACACGCAGATGATGGAGCAGTTGAAGGCTCAAGGACACAATCTAAAAAGCTCTAACGATGATTTCAAAAGAGGCTGAGCTAGCACAAAACTAACAAATGTAAACCCCCTGAATGACTATTGAAACATGAAGAAAATAAGAAAACTAAGTGACTGCATTAGTTTAAAATTAGTACTATAGAAACTATTATTAATTTGGTTATTTTAAATAATGAAATTCATTTTTATTTTACATTTCTGGAGGACAGAGTCTAAAATGTGTTAGCTCGTCTGTCTTTCTTCACTAAATTCTAAGGAAGAACATTTCCCCTCATTTCCCCAGTATTTAACAGGCATATCTAAACTATTCCCCATGGGCCACAGGAAACTCACAATATCTATGAATATTGCCAACATGTCCATGCTCTGTATCTTTCTTCCTACTTCCTTGATTGCCACATTTCTTTTTTGTTCCCTACCTAGATGAACCAGAAAAATCTGTCCTCTTTATCTCAATGTCTTTCACTTGATCATATTTACAGAGTCATGTTTACTAGTAAAATTGTTATAGTAGCAGATCAAATGGAATCACAATCAAAACCCTCACACATTCTTCACAGAAATAGAAAATTGTATAAAATTTATGTGGAAACCCAAAGACCCCAGAGTTCCAAACAATTCTAATCTAAAAGAATAGTAAGAGAGGACTTACCCTCCCCAATTTCAATATATATTACAGATCTATAGCAAGAAAATGATATACTTCTAGCACATAAACAGATATGTAGACCAATAGAAGATTCAAAGAGAAGTACAATCAGCTATAGCCATCTGATATTTGACAAAGATTCCAAAAACATACTCTGGAGAAGAGATAGCAACTTCAACAAATGGTGCTTGGAAAACTAGATGTCTATGTATACAAAAATGAAAATAGACACTTACCACCCTGCATAAAATATCAACTCCAAATGGATCAAAAACTTCAATGTGAAATGCTGAAATTGGTAGAACACATATATGTGACATTATATAAATGTAGGTAAAGATTTTCTGAATAGGATCCTTTTGAGCATGAAAAAAGACCAGCAATTGACTTGTGGAAGCTCCTAAAACTGAGCTAACATCTATAAGAAACGATCAATTGAGTAAAGAGGAATCCCACAGAGTGGAAGAGAATTTTTGTAATATATATATATATATATATATATATATATATATATATATATATATGTATGTATATGGAGAGAGAGGAGAGAGAGAGAGAGAGAGAGAGAGAGAGAGAGAGAGAGAGAGAGAGAGAGAGAGAGGAGAATTATAAGGAGCAAAAATTATATAAAGAACAAAACAAACAAACAACAACGACAAAAAGCAAAGTGTAAGAAAAAACTTCCCAATTAAAAAATTGGCTGAAACAGAACACAGAGTTCTCATAGGGAGAAAAAAAAACCAGCTAAGAACTGTCTTAAAATCTGTTCATTATTTTTAACAATTAGGGGAATGCAAATCAATATACAATTGAGATTTTTTTCTCATCACAGTCAGAATGGCTAAGAATAAGAAAACTATTGACAATTCCTGGACATTTATGCAGACAAAGAGTCTCAGTTGGAGGTCTCCATCAGGTACCTCTCCTAGGAGCTCAGGAACCCCTTGAGGGAAGAAAGATTGTAGGAGTCAGAGGGGATGGAGGACATCAGAAGAATATGTCCAACCAAATCAACTAAGAAGGATTCCCATGGGCTCCCAGAGAATAAAACAATGGCAAGCACAGGGCCTACATGGGTCTGATCCAGGTCCTCCATGTATGTGTTATGTCTGTTAAATTAATGCTTTTCTGGGACTTCTAAATGGGGGCAGGTGTGTCTCTGACTCTTGCCTACTCTCAGGACTCTTTTCGTTCTCTTGGGCTGCCTTGTCCAGCCAGGATATTAGCAATCTCACCTTGTCTTATTGTATCTTGTTTTGTCCTGTTGGGCTGTCTTCTCTTGGACACCTATTCTTTGCTGAAGAGGAAACACAGAGGATGTGGCTCTGGCATAGAGGGAAGGTGAATGGGGAGGTAGAAGGAGTGCAGGGAGGGGAAACTGTGGTTGAGATGTACCATATGAGAGAAGAATCTATTTTCTTATATATTTATATATCATTATAATATGTAGTATTATATCTATATGGCAAACTTCTGAGTGCTGAGGGCATATGTCACCACATCTTGTTGATAATTTTTTAAGCATGAGAACTACTTTATGTTCTCCATCTGTAAAAGCAGACAGGAAGACAGAAAATCTTTACAGATACAGAATCTCTAGAATTCATTGTTACAAGGTGAAGGCTCACTTTTTACTTGTGTTCTCTTTTATCAGTTTTAGAACGATGTCTCCAGCTGGGATTTTCATGAAAGATTTAGTTCTTGGGAAAAAGTATGTAAAGCAACCCATATTCATTCTTACATATTGCATGAAATTAAATGGCAATACTCAGCTGTATGTTAAGTTTTCATTTTAGAGTATAGTTAATACAGGAAAAACTAATAAATTTTATCACTAAATTGCTATTAAGGGTAATGAACTTGAAGGCTGAAGAAGTAGCTGTTGGTTCAAAGAGTCTGCTGCCCTCTTAGAGGACCTAAGATCACACAGGCACTGGAAGGGTGGTGTCCTCAGAGAGTCACACTAAAAGCACCACCTACTGTCATTTCCTGTTCAGAGCATCTTTTCCTTTTGGCAGTTCCTAAATTATTTCTTTTAATAAACCAGAAAATATAGGTAAGGTATTTTCCTGATCACTGTGAGACATTCTAAAGATGTAGTAAACCTGAACAAGGACTGTGAGGAATTCTCCTCACTGGCTTTATAGAAAGTTAACCAACCAGGAAGACAGACAGACAGCCTCCTCCCTTAAGGGATTGTTGGAGCCCCCTCTCCAACTGAATTTACAACCACTTTACCAGCAATGAGTACACAGAATCACACTGTTGACATTAGAAGTTGCCACAACCTGTACATGTGGGTTCATAACCCCAGGGTTATGTGATAATTCAGATAACCAGCTTTGTAAGAGAATTCAAGTGTAAGACCTAGAGAGTGGGGGAATTAGACAATATAGGAAAACATTTGCACACACGTTTTAAGTCAGGAGTCAACAACAAGAAAAAAAAAACTGTGATTGAAGTCAAATTGATCAAGACTAAGAATAAAACTCAAAACTCACAGATCTGATTACTGGGGTAAGCCAGTTCAGACACCTTCTCCACTATTGCTAGTAGTCTAAGCTTGGATCATCCTTGTGGATTCCTGGGAACTTCCCTAGTATTCGGTTTCTCCCTATTCCCATGATGCCTCTCTCTGTCATAGTATCTCCATCATTGCTCTCCCACTCCATCCCTGTTCCAGCTTGACCTTGACCGTCTTGTTCCATTATGTTCTCATTCTAATACCCTACCCTCCATTTTCCCCCATCCCAAGTTTACTCATGGAGATCTCATCTATTTCCCCTTCCCAGGGCAGTCCATGTGTCCCTCTTTGGGTCCTCCTTCTTAGCTAGCTTCTCTGGAACTGTGGGTTGTTGTCTGGTTATCCTTTGCTTTACATCTAGTATCCACTTATGTGTGGTACATACTATGTTTGTCCTTCTGAGTCTGGGTTACCTCCGTAACTCAGGATGATATTTTCTAGTTCCATCCAGATCCATCAGATCGGTGAATACCCTAACTGTCATCATAGAACCTTTCTTCAGTAACTGATGGAAGCAGATGCAGAGATCCATAGCCAAACTCCAGACCAAGCTCCAGGAGTCCAGTGGAAGAGAGAGAAGAGGGATTCAATGAGCAAGGGTCATCAAGATCATGATAGAGAAACCTACCAAACTAAACTAGTGGGAACTCATAAACTCATATTTAGACTAACACCTGTGGAGCCTCCACAGGACTGGACTGGCCCTCTGCAAGAGCGAGACAGTTACGTAGTTTGATCTGCTTAGGGGGACCCCTGCCAGTAGGATCAAGATCCATCCCTGGTGCATGAGTTGGTCTTTTGGAGCCCACTACCTATGGTGGGACACCTAGCACAGCCTTGAGGCAGGGGGAGAGGCTTGGACTTGCCTCTTCTGCATGTATCAGGCTCTGATGACTCCCCACGGGAGGCCTTACCTTCTTGTAGGAGGGAATGGAGGATGGAAAGAGGAAGGCTGGAGGGGTAGGAGGAGGGAAGAGGAGGATCTATGATTGGTATGTAAAATGAATAAAAAAAAATTCTTAATTAAAAAAGACTCTAAACTCAGTGGTCATTTACTTAGTTGAACATATGCACATTTGAACTCATGCATTTTATGAAATTATACAATTCATGACTAGCCTACTATTGACTAAAATTCCATAAGTGAGATATGAGGTTTACATCTGCCCCTTTTTAAATTATATACTACTGAATTATCTGGTTTCTAATGGTTATCAAATAAATACCTGAGCAGAAGTCATCATTCATCTATGACACAAATATTATGACAGTGAAACTATATGTCATTCTGAGTACTATAATATTACTAAATTTGTTCATTATATATTGTTTTGAAGAGAAGTGAATGAGGCAGCTAAAGAATTGGCTCTAAGCTTAAGAATCTGATGATGTTTTAAGATTGGTTCCCATAACCCACAACAGGTGTGTCACAACTGTTTGTAACTCGAGCTCTAGGAGAGCAAATACCATCTCCTGCCTGCATGGACACTTGCATATGTATATTATACCCAGAGAGACCGGTACACATATACATAAATAAAAATGAGAAAAACATTATTGAACTAATGGGTTTACGTGCGTAACATACACACACATAAATCATAATATCACATTTTGTACATTTGTAGTTCCTATGTTTTATAGGTAAAAAAAATTACATAGAAACATGACAGGAAAGTGTGCAGCAGAGCAAAAGACACAAGCAGGAGTGTGAGCCTGGAAAAAGGGCAGGTCAGGAGGGTATAGAGAGCCATGTTTGCAGTCCATTACCTGCTTCTGTGGAAATGTCCCATGTAGTGCAGTAAGATACACAATGGAAAACAAAGAGCAATAGGAAAGAGAATGAAAAATAATTTAAAAGAACAGAAGGAAATACTTGACAATAAAAAGTTCTTGAAAAATAAAAAGTTCTTGAAAAGTAAAAAAATGCTTGAAAATAAAAAATTATCAGGAATATTATTTCCAAACATGTATATTTCAATTACATATTTCAAACCAAACTAAATGTACAAATAAAAAAATTAACATTAATGACCTTGAAACTGAGTCATATGAACCTTTAAATGAAACTGAGTCATTTTAAGTACCTTAAAATGAATAAATATATCAACTTTATAAATAACACATTTATGTGTAAATTATGCACAGATGTATATTTCATGTATAACTGATTTAAGTAATACCTATATAATGTATAGCTATGAAGTCTATATACCTGTACTTGTATATATATTTTAATTAGTTATTCTTTGTTATATTTCTCACTTTTTACACAATCATTAAATATATCTCAAAGATAAAGAAAAAATGGAGAAGGAGATATATTAGAAACTCGAAGCTGAACAAAATTGTCCTTTTTTTCGAATTTGAAAGTAGACTTGTAGCATTACACTCTCCCATGCTTACAATTTGCTAAAATTATGATTATCTTCTCAATCATTATCATCACAAAAACTGATTCACATTTACTTTTACAATGGTTGTTTCTGGATCTGAGTGTCATCTTAAATCTCATGCGAAGGTACTGCTGAAATACAGAGTGTCAAAACAAGAATGGATTTTTCCTAAAATTTTCAATAAAATCATAACTTTGAGTTCATATCTAAATTGAGGGCAGTGTCTAGGTTCTTTTCAATATAAATAATTCAAAACCTAAAGAACAAACTTTAAATGTCTATTTTAGCTATCAAATTGCTTTTATAAGTCATACATATTTCTCAGATATTTATATTCCCATTTATATGCAAACACACACATATAATTATATTTGTAAGTATAACAAAGAGATGTTAGGTATATGCCTGATTATTATTATTAATAACCAGTATGATGTAATTTATTTTGAAAGAATCCCTCACAGGGTAAGAATTTAATCAAGTTCTGCTTCTAGGGAGTCTCACATTTTTGAGATATGAGATTTCTTGTTTGTTGGGAACGTTTTTCAAGCAGACCTTGAGGAGCTACAGCTCTGTGCTCCATGGCATTTCAACCCTCCTGTGTCATTTCTTGTGGAGTCAAAGAAGCAGCTGTGCATAGTCAATTGCAAAACCCTGCAGCATTTTGGGGTTCCTAATCAGTTAATCAGTTTCTGTTTATAAACACTTAACAGATTACATGTCAAATCACCAAATGTATTTGAAACAACTAATTCTAACTGAAATATGGTTAAGTGGGTGTTTAACTAACAGGACACATGCATCTCTCTAAAATATTTATTGTAGTCATACACTGTACTTTTAATTATAATATTCTAAGAGTTGTATTTTTTCAGATGTAATTATCCTAACTTTTTCCCCCTCTTATTTGAGTTACTTGATTGGTCATAATGTTGTGATAGTTTGTGTTTGCTTGTGTTTTCTTTTGTTTAAAGAAAATTCCATTGCACTATTCTGATGCATGACTATGCAGATGACAGTACAATACAGCAATGTCAAAAGGTTAATAATACAAAGTCTAGAAATGATTGTCTCTTTACTTTCACACTTTGCATTGAATTCCAAGATGAATGCAGTACATCTCTTCAACACTCGGGGAAGCCATGTCAGCTACATCACATAGTTCATTGGTTACATTTTCTGCTTTTTCCATTATTGCAAGAGTCTGCATTTTATGCCATGACATAAAAGGAATTTCTTTTCTTTCATTTTCCAAGAAAGTTTTCTCACATTTTGAAAGTTCTTACTGGCTGCCTCTTCAAAGCCCCACATCCTTCTAATGGTCTGTTCAAGGCAATTTTGACTTTCATTAACACTTATCTTCTAAGGTCCTTCCAGCTGCTGCTCAAGGCCGATTTCCAATACCCATCCCTCTCTCCGGCATTTGCAACAATAGCACCATACTTTCTGAGCTCAAATTCTGCATTAGTTATCTACCATAGAATGAGAAATCACACCAAATTTTAATAGTTGTGGAAAAAAACACTTAGTATCACTACCAGGTTTCTAGAATTTCCATACTAAACTACTGTAAATAGATCATTTGAGTTAACAAAAATTTATGCTGTAATATTTATGAAGTTTAGAAACTCTAAATAAAAGCATTAGCCTGTGTGACTCTTTCTGCAGACACTGAGATATAGTACATATTTTGCCTCACTCAGCCTGTGATATGTTTTGCTAGTATTTCATGTTCTTTTTCATGAAGCCTTATCAAAACAATCTGAGCCCCAATGCTCACACCACCTTCTTCTGTATTTATCATTTTTACTTCTCATCATAGAAATCCTTGCAACTGAATCTTAGGTCCTGGATAACCCACAAAGGGTGTGCTGGTTGTTTTCAGTCCACTTTTTCAGAAAAGGGAATCTTAATTGAGAAAAATTTTCCATAATACCAGCCTGTCAGCTACTACATACATTATTGTATTGATTAATGATTAATATAAGAAGGACCAGCCCCTGTGGGTGGTGTTACCCTTGGTAGGGCGTTCTGGGGTGTATAAGAAAGCTGGTTGAGTAAAAACTGTGAGGAGTAAGCTGGTAAGCACTTTTCCTCCATGGCCTTTATTTCAGTTCCTGTCCTGACTTCTGAGACTGTTGATTTTGGCTCATGGTGTTTTACACAGCAGTAGAAATCATAAGTAAGAAAATCACCCAAGGTCTTTAACTGAGTTTCATCCACAAGGATACATTTTTTTCACAATTACTTTCCCATAAATATTTTTTTCAGTAATGCAACTCAAAGGCTTCAGGAACATAAATTTTGGAGGTTATCATTAACCTTTATATATCTTCTCACACAGTTTCTGAGGGTCAGGAAAAGATGGGGTTTCTGACTGGGCATCTCTGGCTTAAGATTTCCAATGGTTTTCAACAAAGTGTTTTACTGGGACTATAGCTAACTGAAGTTTTGATTGAGTCTATCTGAGCTTTCAAGCAGACACACATTACACTCCAGAAAGGAGCTATAATTCCTCATTACGCTAAACTGAAAGAGGTTAGTAAATGATCAGCAACAGGATCACCACTGTATTTTTTAACCCATGAAAACACTTTTGTGATCTGAGATCACTCAAGATACAATTCATGATGAGAATATTGTAAGAAAATATTCAAGGAGAGTACAAATATTAAAAGTAGGGATCTCTGGTTTCCAAATTCTTTTCATTCTAGAGTAAATCTCAATTTTCCCTATTCTTATTTTAAAACAATCTAAATATTATCTAAGTTAATGATGTAATTATCAGCATTCAACATATAATTAGGGAAGATCTACAATGCTTGAAGCTACTCAGCATCCTGGAGAGTTTTAATAGCATCTTATCACAGAGCTTGCATTTTTCTAGAGTAACTAAAAAGTGTGAGATTGGCCCAAAATACCTTCCCTGTCACACATACCATAATCTACCTGATATGACCTCCATCACTAGTGAAATAACCCCTAAGACATTCTTTATAAAAGTAGAATAGGGAATAGACAGAAGACAAAAACTAATCTCTAAAACGAAGCTGGCTCCTTTTTAAAGATATAGTTATTTTTATTCCCTGTATGTCCCATTTTGCCTGCATATGTCTGTTATCATGGGCATGAAGTACCTGTAGAGGACAAAAGAGGACATAAGGTACCATGGAAGTAGAGGTACATTGTGAGGAGCCATATGCTGGCTACCTGACCTGGGTCCTTTGGAAGAGCAGCAAATGCTTGCAAGCAATAAACCATCATTCCAGCTCTAGAAACTGTTTTTAACTAAAATATTTTGTGCACCATTGATTAAAAATGATTAATATATGTATTTTCTATATGTGATATGTAACAGATGATACATACATGGGTATATACATATGTCAGTATGGTTTATCTAGATTTATTATGTATCAGTTTATCTATCTACACATTTATCTACAATGAAAGGAGAGTAATGGATACTTATTGAATTGATAAGTACCTAATTTAAGAATTTCAGTCTAACTTAAGGTAAGAAGCATTAAATAGTATTCCAAGAATTAAAAATGAAAATATGACTTATATTGTTTGGCCATTTTTAATTTAATTCCATAGCAAGCAAGAATCATATTTTAATGGTTATAATATTATAACTGTTTGAACTGTGATAATTTACCTTTACTGTTTCATTTATACCTTTAGTCTTTATTTATTTCTGTAGAAAATATACACTTGTGAGTAATCGTATGTGCATGCAGACACATGCTGCATACCACACTTTGAAATGACTGTGAATTTCTTATTTTCATAAGATTTTTCAGAAGTAGGAATCCAATTGTGAGATGAGAATCTAGTCATCTATCAATCAGTTTATGAGGTAAATACAGTAAGAACCAAGGTTAAAGAACCAAGAAGCCTGGTGATTCTCATTTGGTATTTGTGTGGAGGGTAGTTCTCAAGAGGTAAGTCAGAGAAAAACAGAACAAAACAGAAAATCATGTTGGAGAATCAACATTTAAGAGACTGATCTTATTGTGCCCTCTTGTTTAAGAATTTCTTTGCATCTTGTGGTGCAATACTCAAATGTAGTTCAAACATATTCTCAGCTTGACACAGGCCTTGGTGATGGTAATGGTGTTTTGGATGAGAGAAAGTATTTATGTTAATAACAAAGTAGGTGATTAATTGTGTGGAGAAAGGAGTTACAGCAGGAGGAGATATTTTCATTCCACCCAGCATAAACCTAGAAGCATATCCTAAAGGCAGGGTCATTTTTATTGCTGAGAATCACTCTACAATTATTGCTCTATATTGCTTCATCTGTAGCTTTAATGAGGCATATGCTAGAATAAATGTTAATCATTACAGAACAGAAAATGAAAGTTTTATCTGAAGAATAAGGAAAAGAATATGAAAACAAAAGCCGAGAAAGAAATAAAGGGAGAAAGGAAAACAAAATATTGACCATTCAGTTGCTCCTGGGAAATGCTCAGCATTGCCAGGTTTTACCTATCAATATCTAAATGGTACAGAAATGGGCACAATGGAAATGTATTTATATTCATTTGTTGTTAAATTGGGGCTCAGTAAATCTAATTCAAGATGAAAATCAAACAAAAGACTTTTCAAATACCCCAGTACTTAGCATACAACTATCTAAGACATAAATTTCAAATACAGTTCACAAGCTACGGTGATCTCTATTTTGTGTTTAAACTGTCCCTCTCTGGGCAGTATGTATTTTTAATATATTGAATTGTTGAATTCTGATGCCTTCTATAATGAATGTTTGTTTTCTTACTGTTTAATATCATAAAGTCACACTTGTATTCTAAATTCATTATACAAATTTTAAAGGGAGGCAAATATAACATGCTATTTTTTTTTTTTTTTGATTTTTCGAGACAGGGTTTCTCTGTGTAGCTTTGCGCCTTTCCTGGAACTCACTTGGTAGCCCAGGCTGGCCTCGAACTCACAGAGATCCGCCTGGCTCTGCCTCCCGAGTGCTGGGATTAAAGGCGTGTGCCACCACCGCCTGGCTTTCTTCATTTTATAGTAGAGTGTTTGTATGTTTTTGAAATCAAGGTAATACCATCTTCCAAAGTAAATATTCTTTCTTTTTCTATTTTGTGTAATAATTTGAGAAATATTAATGTTAGGTCTTCTTTGAAGGCCAGGTAAAATTGTGCACCAACTCCATCCAACTTTAAAATTTTATTTTAAATTGGGATATTTTAGTTAATATTTTAATTTCACTGGATATTATACGTCTATTTGAACTATTAACTTCATTTGTAACTTCATTGGTACGTCATTTTTACATCTTGAAATTCACCTGTTAATTTAATTTTTTCCAAATTCTAAATACAATAAGAAATTATAATATGAAAAGGTGCAACCTTGTTGAGGGAAATAAGTGATATCCCTTGAAGAAAAGGAAGAAGCATAGACCCTGACCTTCTCAGCACTGCTAAGCAACTAGACTCAAGAGAAACTGAATTGGAGTTCTGGTCAGATTTCTCTGTCAGCAGAAATCATATTTTCCATCCCTTTGATCCCTATCTTTACATTGTGAGAAAGTAAGACAACTAACCTAGGAGTTTGGTGGAACTAACTTTAAATGAATTTTTTATGAGGAAAAGGAACGCTGCTTGAGATTGGACATGGAAATCAATGTAAATTATACAGCTATTATAATTCAACTCCATGGAAGCATGCAGTGGAATAGAACAGTAAGAAAAACTGTGAGAAGTTGGAGGAGCACAGTGATAGGAAGGCAGGAAAGTCACATCTGAGCTCATCATCTCTCCCAGGCTTCATATCAGTGAACAGTAGCATACTCATTCTCATCTAATATCAATAATTACATAATAAATCATTAAGTCATGACTATAGCCATAACTAGAAGTAAACGATAGATTGCTGTCATAAGAGCAAGAAGAAATAATTAAAAGGAAAGAGAAATAGATGATTGAGCGATCTCAAATGGACTAGAGAGGTTCACTTACAAGTAAGCCAAACAGTAACAATTATCTGACTCCAAGTTCCATAACAGATATATGTAAGTCAAAACTAAATATAAGTGTGATAGCAAAATAATGGACAAATTATTCCAAACATGGGTTCGAAGGGACATTCAACAAAAGGGCATTTGCACAGAATGTACAAATCCATAGGAGGCATCCTCAGGACAGCAAAAATAATGGTGGTGATGACAGCAACAATAATAGTGACAGATTAAAATCATTTAAAACAAAACCAAATTAGAATACTCATATCAGATAAAATGAAGTCAACACTCATAACAAAATAAGCAGTGAATTTAAAATAACAAGACTCTTAAAATAACAAAAGAAAATATTCTAAATTTAACAGGTCCAGAAACTCAACTAAGACACCAGAAATGGCTGTTTTCATATTTCTAAAGTATAGGTAGATGTCACACTTACTTTATAGAATTAACAGAAAGTATCTGCAAAATTATTTTAAGCATGATTCCAAACTGAAAAAAAGGATATATTTTACCCACTCATAAAATAATTTCACATTTTATAAGAATACAATGATATCTCTATTGTTCTATTTAGCAAAGATTCAAGTGTTTAAATTGATTTGCTGTTGTTAAGAGTGTAGAAAGCTTACATATCATTATGATACCACAAGGGGTTTCAGGGTTTGGAGAAATTTGACAAGTGTTTGAAATTAAAAATTCACTATTTTAATTAACCTATTATGATCCTCACCTATATTGGACTGAGTAATTGCCTTTCTGGTGCATCGAATGAGAAAGGTTCCCACAAGCTCATATATTTGAATGTTTGGGTTCCCAGCTGGTGGACTGACTCTTTAGGAAAGATTATAAAAAGATATGGGCCTTGCTGGGTGGCGGTGTTGGTGGTACATGCCTTTAATCCCAGCACTCGGGAGGCAGAGGCAGGTGAGGCAGATCTCTGTGAGTGCGAGCCCAGCCCAGGCTGCTGCATAGGGCCTGCTCCAGGGTAGACACCAAAACTACAAAGAGAAACCCTGTCTCAAAAAACCAAAAAAAAACAAACAAACAAACAAAAGATATGGGCCTTGTTGTACATGGTGTGTCATTGAGGTGGACCCTGCAAGACCAGCCTTTTCTCCATCTCTCCTTCCTCCCTCCCTCCCCTGCCTCCTAATTTAAGACCAGATGTAAGCTCTCAGCTTCTGATCCAGAACAATACTTGCATCCCTACTGCCATGCTCTCTGCAATGATGTTCATGGACTCACTCTCTGAAACTGTAAGCAAGTCCCCAGTTAAATGTGCTTTTTTTTTTTAATAAATTGCCTTTGCTATGCTATCTCATCACAACAACAAAACAATAACTAATGCTGTCTTCTGAATATGTATATTCGTATTTCTAATATCTAGAACCTAAGAACATAAGCATATTGGAAAAAGAGACTTTTTACATTCCATGAAACTAAACAGCTTGTAAAGGGATATGGTGCTGGATGATCTTGTTTGCCCTCCAATTTAACAACAATTATAGCTAAAGCTAAGAAACAAAAGAAAATCAACTAGACTACAAGTCCTGTAGTTGGCATGAGACAGACATGGTTTATAGATGGAAACAGCTGCCTGAATCTAGAGAAAGCAGGCATGTCCCAGCCTGAGGCCTAAGTGACCCTCTGTTGAAAGCTGTGGAAGATTTGGTGTTCATCAAATGGACTCTCTAATATAGGGAACTTCTATTTTTCAAGTTGTTAATTTCTAAGCAATGCCATAGAGTTGAAGGAAATTAATGTATTATCAAAATCATCATAGTATTAATAATAGAGATAAGAAAGCAAAATTCCTTTTCTCTATGAAACTATCTAATTTAAAATACGTTTCCAGTATTTTTTCTTTGGCTCCTTTTTTTTTTCTCTTTCTTTGGTGTTTGTTTTGTCATATGAAGGGTTGATTTTTTTATTTTATCTTATTTTAGCATTATTATTATTTTAAGATTCTTGTTTGTTATCTAATGAGAGAGAGAGCAATAAAGGATGTGGATTTGGGTGAGTGGAGTGGTAGAGAGAACCTGGGAACTGTTGAGGGAGGGAGAACCATTGCCATAAAATATTGCATGAAAAAAAGTCTATTTTCAATCAAAATTAAGAACAAGTGAAAATAAGATTCAAAGTGTTAGGTTCTGAGAACATACATAGGAGTAACATTATACAAACAAAGCACAGATATACATGTATGCACACATTTATATGTGCATTTAGTGATAATTAGTGAAAACAGAACCCATTAATTTAAAGGAGAGTTGGGAGGGTTTGTAAGGAGAAAAGGAGATCAAGAGGTGCTATAATTATATGGAACCTCAAAGTCAAATAAATATGATTCCAAAACTAAATTTCCAGTGAAAACAAATCAGTGAAATAAAGCCAGATAAATTCCAAAGGTAATCAGGAAAACAGATGCTGGCTTTTGAGGAAAATTGATACATTTATCAGAATCTCATAAAGATAATCATTAAAAATAGTATACTAAACAAATTTTCAGCATGAATGTCAGAAGGGTAGTATTAGTATAGAGTGTTTTAATAATAAACATATAATTTTGGCTACTATGAATTTGCCACAGTAGTTTCCACTTACATGTTTACAGGAAATTAGACACTATCTTGGAAAATGAGAACCATCTTACATCTGCATTCAGGAGTTTATTCTGTTTCTCTCCTCCTCTGTACTTCTGTTGTTTCACGTTTCAAAGGCAGGTCATTAATTTGGTTTTGGGTAATATTAAGAGTATGAAATGAGAGCATAATTTAATTATCTCACCATGGATGAACAGCATCCCCGGAACAAGTTACTGAAGAGAATGTGTACCATTGGTTCCTTCTCACATGGCAATGTCTGCTTCAAATCACAGTCAAGGCTCTTGGTCTTCTGTGGGAATAGTTCACTCTCACACAAATGAACATTGAGCATGCTGATTTTCAAATTAATGTTCAGCCAAGAAGTTCCTGTGCGGGAAAAATGGTATTGTAAGTGCCTATGTTTTGATAAGTTGTCTTGGCAACCTGTGGCAAGAAGGCCATTTTCACTTGTTTTGATGCATGGCTGTTTCTTCACTCTCAGATAGACAATTGATATGCTTTTTCTTCTTGGTTAACATAGCTGCAAATTGGTATTGGATAATATCAAAGCAGAATAGTACTACTTTGTAACATTTTAAAGGTTCTAAAATTAAACTTCATAAGCCTGGATAAAAAAGTTTTGTTGACTGTATATGCCTGGGTGATACTGTTTCCTTGGCATAAGAGCTTGTTTTTATACTTGTACTAAGCAGCTTTGAATGCCATAGCCTGGTAATGTAACTCAAAATCATGAAGTGTAAAATCCACAGGCTGGTTATTCTTGCTCAAGATTGCTTTAGAGATCTGTGCTACTATTGTTGTTTTATATGAAGGTTATGAGACATTTTTTTTTCTGTGAAAAATGTCACGGGAACTTTAACAGCATCTTCTGTTAAAGACATTACTGTTTTGAAGAAAATACCCTGCAAAGTTTTCCTTGGTGTTGGTTTGGCAGACTATGTCATAATTTTGTCAGATAGTTCTGTCTACACTACTTAACCCCAAATGGCTGTGGCTTGTGGATCCAAAATTTGATTAAAATGAGATCATTAAAATTTATAACAATATAAATTTCCTAAATTTTATTTCAAATCATTCCTCTAAAAGACAGTTCTTGCTAATGACTATTTTCTAAGAACTGAGAAAGATTAATTGGCTCACTGAGTAATTAGGTATCATAGTGGTTAATAATAATAATCACCAATAATCAAAATTTTATTCATCACAAGTTTCTCAAGTTAGAATTTATCTTTAAATATCTCAATGCAAATTAGACAGAAGAAAAAAATGTGTTTAGCACTTAATGTTAAATAAGAAGACCTACATTAATATCTTAAGAGGAACAAGAGGCTCATCTAGTTTTTAGGGTGGTGATTTTACCATAATAAGCATTGTAAAAGAAATTTTTAGGGAATAGTTTCAAAGTCAATCTAAAATAGTCTTTAAATCCTGGTGTCTGCCCTATTAAACATGTATTTCTTCAAGTATGTGCCAGTATGGGGAACAAAGCAAATTATATGTAGATTCATTTCTCCACAACTTTATCATATAGTGTGGGAGTGTGGTGTGGTGTGTGGCTGAGCATGTACATATGGATGGGCAAGAATGAAATAGACTAGCAGGACAAGAATATCCCTAGTGCATTCTGCCAGGCACAGAGAAGGAATGTGTCAGAATGAGTGGGGGCAACTGAAAATATAGAACACATCCTCCCTGGTCTGGCCATTGCAGCTGTAATGGGAGTAGCATTTGTCTATTTTCTATCCACACAGATGTCTACTACAGAGCTTCCACCTCTAGACATTGAAAAAATATTAAAATTTTAATCATTGTTATCATTCTCTTGCACTTATTGTTATAAAGAGATCTGGACTTGTTATAGTTTGACTTTATTGAGAAAGAGACAAGACTTCCAAAAGAGGACATGGAATCACATCAAAAAGGAAAACTATGAAAACTGTTTTGTTTTGTAAAAGCAAAATGTAGTTTTAATGTAGAATAAAAGTCTCTTCAAAGAAGGGCAGAATTAAAATGTTCAACAACAACAAAAAAAAAGGCAGTCTAGAAACTAGAGAAAAGTCAGAGCTGTCCCACTTTTTCTGGAGAACAAAAAAATTTCATGTGGGCAGAGGGGAGAAAAGGATAATGGAATGGGATATGAACATGAAAGTTTAAAGGGCAGTAGACATGGTATTTTGGAAAGAGAGATGCTAAGGGAGAAATTTCAGAAACTGATTAGGGAGTTGAGGGCAACAAAATCAATCAGACTTTTATACCAAGATCAACAGCATATCTGGGCCAGAACTATGTGACATCATGCTCAGACAGCTGCATAAGCAAGATGCTCATGAGGATATCACTGTCACCATTCCAGAGACCACCACACATCACTTGTTTGTACAAAAGCAGTGTTATTACTATTTAGTGACATTTACACAGCCTTTTCCTCTATATCTTAGGAAGATTGTCCTAAGAAGTAAAATCAGCTCACTCTGGGAGACACAGCTACGGATAAAAGAACTTTTCCAAGTAGTAGTCCCTACTTACAGATCTGAGTTTGGAAAAAGCGTATGTGCTCCACAGTACTCTTGTAGTTGTATATAGAGTAAAAGCTTTCTGATGAGTCCCTGTACTTGGGAGATATTAGACAACAGTGAGACTAACTTGCTATTCACACTCTGCCATTCACGTGGTACAAATTTACTTGCACATTTTCTTCAATTTATTGAATACAAAGCCATTATTCTTGATACATAATCTTAGATTGGCTAATCTCACTTATGATGCTATGAATCACATCCATCATTATATGATTCTTCCACACTTTGACAACTTGGCAATCAAGGGGTGGTCAGGATTAATAAAATTTATGATGTTATTAGGTCTGAAAATATTAACTGATAGTTGATGTAAATAAGTAATGGTATATAACCAAAGATTAAAACCTGATAAAGATAAAATTATGTCAGTGTTAGAATATCGATCTAATTGGCATTGCATATGTGTAGGCTGATTGATAAAATTGTTTCTGACTGTAATTTAAGATGTTGTGGACTTTGTATAATTCAGTTTCATATTCTTCCCACACCTAGTGAACCCAAACAATAAAAGCATTTTCATCAGGATGATTTCATCCTAAAGACTGTTGTATAGCCCAGAACATTACAGTACTAAGGAAGGAAAGGCAAGTGTTCACCTAACTCTCAGGCTGGGAATAATTATCAGGACTGGCAGTGAGCGACAGTCTTGCTGACAGAGGGAAAGTGTTTAGACAGGAACTTGAGAAAACCTACCTTCTGAGTTGGCTATTTTACCTTTACTTTTTTATTAATAGAAAAGCCCACCAATTACATGCAAATTAACACTAATTTTCTTTAGCTTAGTATTGAAGAATAAACAACCTTGAGTTGAACAACTTATATTTTGAGTTTGGTTACACTATTTTAGGCAATGTAAATGCTGTGTATTTACTTACTAAACAAATGCTTCTCTCCTTACTGAATAAAATGACTTCAACTATATTGAAATAATCAGATAACATAGACCTCAGTCCACCATAAGCAAAACCTGACTCAAGGATGAATTTGTAATTATTAGAGATATGATTAAACAGAGCAATAATATGAAACAGTAGAAAATAATAGATAATAAGATTAAATGATAGTCAACATTATGCCAGTGGTTATGACTACCTCAGCGTGCTCTGTGAGGGTACCAGCTCCACTAAGTACTTTCAGAATTTCTTTGGTAAATTGTATGAGATCATCATTTTAGAGATCTCCACCAAAGCCAGAGATTGATTTGTTGACTTAGTGGAACTCAAACTCTCATCTCAAGCTTCACACAGCTTCTACTGCGACTAATATTCAGGTACCTCATCTATGATTTTGAGGAGCCTCAGCAGCTTCTCCTGAAGCTCTATTCCAAGTTCTATCATGATCTAAAATTTGAAGAGAGACAAGAAGGGAATAACAGCCTGACCAACACCAGCTAAACACAATCATATGTATTGTTTTTGAGGTGCTAAGAAACCTATCTTTGCATGTATTTAAAATCAACTAGTATGAACAATGCTGCTACGAACAGAGTTGAGCAAGTGTCCTTGTGGTATGATTGAACATTCTTTGGGTATTTGCCCAAGACTGGTATAGGTGGGTATTGAAGTAGATTGATTTTCAATTTTCTGAGAAACTGCCATATTGATTTCCAAAGTGGCTGTACAAGTTTGCACTCCCACCATCAGTGGATGAATGTTCCCCTTACTCCACATCCTTTCCAAGATAGACTGTCATTAGTGTTTCTGATGTTAGTCATTCTGCCAGGTGTAAGATGGTATCTCAGAGTCATTTTGATTTATATTTCCAAGATGTTGAATAATTCTTTAAGTGTATCTCAGCCATTTGACATTCTTCTGTTGAGAATTTTCTGTTTAGATATGTGCCTGGTTTTTAAATTGGATTGTTTGGTATTTTGATGTCTAGTTTCCTGAGTTATATATTTTGAGAATCAGTCCTCAGTCAGATGTGGGGTTGATGAAGAACTTTTCCCATTCTGTAGGCTGTCGTTTTGTCTTCTTGATTGTGTTTTTTGCCCTATAGAAGCTTTTCAGTTTCATGAGGTCCCATTTATTAATTGTGAATCTCATTGTCTCTGCTACTGGTGTTCTATTCACGAAGTTGTTTCCTGTGCCAATGCATTTAAGGCTACTTCCCTCATCATTATTTGTAATAACCAGAACCTGAAAACAACCTAGATGCTCTTCAACCAAAGAAAGGATAAAGAAAATGTGATACATTTGCACAATGGAGTATTTCTCAGCTCTAAAAAACAATGGCATTCTGAAATTTCCAGGCTAATGATGAAACTAGAAAAATAAAACCATCCTGATTAAGGTAACCCAGACCCAGACAAACAAACACGGTATGTACTCACTCACAGTGGATATCATCTGTAAAGTAAAGGATAACCAGGATACAATCCACAGCCACAGAAAGACTAGGTAACAAGGAGGACACAAAGATGAAAGCATGGATTTCCTTGGGAAGTAGAAATAGAAGAGATCTCGTGGGTAAACTGATTGGGTGGAGGCTTGAATGGCAACATGAAGGATCAGGTTGGGAGGGTTGGGAGAGGGATGGAGAGGAAGAGTATTAAAAGAGATGTCTTGATAGTGGGGGCCATTTCAGGGTTAGGAAGAAACCTGGTACCAGGGAAACTCCCAGGAATCCACAAGGATGACCCCATCTAAGACTCCTAGCAATATTGGAGAGGGTGCCTGAACTGGCCATCTCCTGTAATCAAATTGATGATTACCCTGATTGTCATCTAGGAGCCTTCATCCTGTAGCTGATGGGAGCAGATGCAGAGATCCACAGACAAGCACTGGGCCAAGCCCCAGGAGTCCTGTTGAAGAGAGGGAGAAGGTGTTCTATGAGTGAGGGGAGTTAAGGTCATGATGGAACAACTCACAGAGATAGCTGGCCTGGCCTCCAGGGAGCTCATGGACTCTGGACTGACAGCTAGGAAACCTGCATAGGACTGATCTAGGCCCTTTGCATGTGTGTGACAGTTGTGTAGCTTGGTCTGTTTGTAGGGCTCCTAGTGGTGAGATCAGAATCTGTCCCTGGCACTTGAGCTTGCATTTGGGGACATATTCCTCACACTGGGTTGCCTCTCCCAGCCTTGATGCAGGAGGAGGAGCTTGGTCCTGCCTCAACTTGATGTGCTCATGGGAGGCAGGAAGAAGAATGGATGGGTGGGAACAGAGGGGAGTCTGGAAGAGGTGGAGAGAATGGGAGAAGAAGAGGGAGGGGAAATTGTAGTCTGGATATAAATACTTGAAAAAAAGTTTAATAAAATGAAATAAAATACTTAGATATTTATTGCTATCTTTCTAGACATTATCCTGCATTATCTTACCAAAGGCTTGAAATTTCTCCTAAATCCTAACTACTACTCATCAAGTCATGGTATTGCTTCTGTTACATATTTGTGATATTTCACCTAACTTTTAAAAAATAATATCTCCAAAACTAGAACATGATATTTATGTACAAATACGTTACTGAAGCTATAATGACTTAAATATTTGCAATGCTCTATTCAAATATTGTATTTGAATATAAATTCTGAGCTATGTAACTTTTGAAAGCTTTTTAGAAGAAGAAGAAAAGAAATAAAAGATGAGATACAAGGAATCTGAGAAGCTGAATAAGAATATCTTCTGGGAAAAATAAAGCCTGCCAAACCAATGCAGATGATTCATACATGGATAAGCAGTGTCTTGTATGTCATACATAAGGGCATCCCTCAGAAATGGGGCAGGGTGTCCTATTATAACCGAACTGTGTTTGAAGCTTTCTAGCAAACACTTTTCTTTCACATCTCAAAAGGAGTTTGAGGCCATTGAAGTTTTCCTTCCTTGCTTCAAATGCTGTGTTTGAAAAAATCTAGCAGTGTGGTGAGTGGAATGGCATCATAGTTAAGGATATGTGACAGAGCTTTGTTCCATATGATGACCCAAGAGCCTTGGTTTTCCAATGTTTAAAATTACGGTGACAGTAACATCTCTTCTATGATCTTACTAAGATGACTCAACAGCAAGGTTTCTTGGAACACAGTTACTGGTAATTAAATGTTATCTATTTTATTTTACAGTTTTCTTTGTATAATCCTAAGTGCATATATATGAAACTTAATTATTATTGTTAAATACTGAGACCTTTGCTCATCATTATAGGGATCTAAGGTCAATTTCTAGCTGCTCAAGCATGAAACAATAATAAGTAAGCTAAACTACTTGACAATGACTAATTTTCCTTTAGCAGTGGTTCCCAAACTGTGGATCTCTACTCTCACCGGAGTTACATATCAGACATTTGCATTATAATTCACAGCAGTATCAAAATCACAGTAATGAAGTAGCAATGAAAAATTTCTTGGTTGGGGGTTACCACAACATGAGAAACTGTGTTAATGGGTCGCATCATTAGGAACAATGAAAACACTGCTTTATTTTATTGTTTTCTTTTTCTTACTTATTCTCTCATATAATACATCTGGACCACAGTTTCCCCTCACTCGATTCCTCCTAGTTTTCCTTGCCAATTCCCCCTGCACCAGATCCACTTCCCTTCTGTTTCCCTTAAGAAAAGAGAGGCCTTCGAGGGATATCAACCAAACAAGACATAACAAGATGCTATAAGACTAGGCACAAGCCCTTATATCAACCACTTCTTTAAAGTAAGCAGTTCATCACAGATTTCTTTGAAATGTGAAAGGCAGCAATGTTTATGACATTTTGAAATTTCTTTATATATCCAAATTTTTATTGTTTTTTATACTTTACTTTCATACTTTACTCAGTTATTGGTTGATTTGAACACTTTTTTGAAAAGCAATATACTATTTCCTGAGCTCATATTTATTCAATAAAATTCATCTCTTAATGAAAAATATTGCAGAACATTATGTCTCTGAACCACCTGTCATTTCTCATGCCAAGGCCTTTTTTATCTTCATTATATATCAGTTGATTTACACCTTCATCTATATGTTGTCCTTCTACCTTCCTAAAACATTTCCTCAGTTGCTTTACTGTCATCAAAAAAATAATATGGCTTATTTGTATTTAAGCATCCAATTTCTTTTTATATAAAAGTTTAATTTAGTGGTTTACTATTTTATTCTTCAATAACACATCCATTCATCTACTTTTAAGCACAAAAACGGGTATCAGTATACCTATAACCCTCTCATTATCTCTTAGACATAGGTCAAATGAATTCTGAGAGCAACTGCCATCCTCACTAATTCTTGAAGACACAATTCCTTATTCATTCTGAGTGGAGTATTTCTTAAAAGGAAGGTATGGATGTTTGTTATCACCAAGATAGTTAGAGATACCACATATTTGTCAATGAATTTGCCCTTCTATCAAAAATTTCTCAAAGGGACACTTTAAATTTTTAATAAATGAAAAATACATCTGTGAAGTCAAGATGTTCACTCTAATAATAATAACTTAGCACAAAAACTTTTTGAATGATTACAATGATCTGTACTATTGTGTGACTTGAGCAAAATGTTGGCCTTGAAAGTGCATTTGATGTTCCTTTGACTGTAATAAAGAAAAGTACGAATGTTAAGATTGCTTTTTTTTTTTTTTTTTTTTTTTTTTTTTTTTTTTTTTTTTTGGTTTTTCGAGACAGGGTTTCTCTGTGTAGCTTTGCGCCTTTCCTGGAACTCACTTGGTAGCCCCGGTTGGCCTCGAACTCACAGATCCTCCTGGCTCTGCCTCCCGAGTGCTGGGAAATGTTAAGATTGCAAGGGAAGATGTTCAGAGTTTACCTAGCTGCCTTGTTAATAAAATAATCAAGCTTTTATATCTGTGTATTATGATCCTGCGCTTTCCTGTCTAGTTATGAAACATGAGTAATCAGTGAGATTATTGAGTAGAAGTCAGGGAAATTGTGACTAGGCATGTCAAAGCATAGTATTACTCTGTCATTGAGGAAAGGGTTGGGGAATATCTTAGGAGATGTGGGTTATGTTAGCCAACTATTTTTTCAGTTACATAAATGACTTGTTTTTCTACAAATTTTATATTCTATTCATGGAGGCTCCTCGGAACATTACTTTTCTAATCTTTTCAACTTAGATATTCTATTAGTTTTTTTTTTTAAATTCCTGCTAGAACAATTAATTACTTTCCCTGACAATTAATCTTACCTGATAATATGGGCTTCACACAAAAGTAGGCCTTTTCCCATAGACTTCTGGTAAAAACCTTTATTCTGGTAGCCATTGTCTTGTTCTATGTTTAATTATCTATCCTCCCTACTGCTCAGTACTGAGCCTCTTTATATCATTTTGACACTGCTGGTTCTTAGAGATGATATTGAGAAGTGATTTTGAAAATGACAGTCATTAGAACAAAGTTATTTAAAGTAAAAAGGAGTTTTATTGGTTATCACACATGAAAATTCCAGAGTTTGTCTGATTTGAGAAAAAAATTGGAAAAGTGTGTGCGGGGAGCTAATTCTGTGAAAGTACTGTATCGCTTTAAAGACCTCTGAATTCTTTTTCAAACAGGCATGACTTCTTGCTCCAAAATTTTGAAGTTCAAACTTCAATTTCCTTAGGCTAATTCAGAGGCAATAAAGGGTTGTACTCTTATTATACAAATTGAATTCTTAGAATTGCCCCTCATTTTCTCCAGTCAGATCCACTGTATCTAAGGATGCTTGGTGTGGCCATGAGCAGAGCATGCATTAGCTGGCTCAGCATAGGTCTATGGGCTGCTTTGGTGATGGCTGCTTGAGTCACTTAAGATTCTTTACACTCCCAACCCGTGCTTGTTCTTTTCTATTAATCGGAAAAGGGTCTACATGAAGTCAGTAAGAAGACTAATAAAATTTCAGTAATGCTTTTGGCTGAAGCTACAAGAAAGATTGAAAGCAGTCCTCTAAACGGAAACACACATACTTCTGAAAGAACAAAACTGAGCTGCTGGTGTCTTTGTCAAGAGCAACCACCTCATCTCCATCTCTGAACTGCTCATCATTTGCTGCCTTGAACCTGGTACAATAAATATCACACAAACTCTTCTTCTCAGGCCAGCCCTTGAGTAACAAAGACACATTTTGTGTGTTGGCAGCCAAAGCATCTGACTGGCCCTTAGAGTTTATGTGTCATGATACAATTACAATTTTGTTGTATTCTTCAATGTGTTCTGGCTGTTAATTCAAAATAACTGAAACTAGATAATTTATAGCAAAGAGCAATTTATTGGCCACTGTTCAGGAAGCTGTGAAGTTTAAGACCAAGTTCCTGGAATTTGCCAAGGGCCTTCTTTCTTCCTTCTCACATGAAAGCAGATAAAAAGAAAATGAGCAATAGGTAGCTACAATCATTTTTTAATTTTAATTGTTATTAATTACATTGCTTTAATTGATACACAAACAAATTTTATTATTAATGGTATTCTCTGTGATATCTCAGTTTATATTATATAGTTTGATTCAGATTAATTATGTCCAATTCCTTAAACATACCATGTTACTATAAAACTACTCTTTAAAATTACAAAGTTTGGAATTTAGATGGGTAGGAAAATAGCAAGCATCTAGGAAGAGATGAGACAAGGGGAATCATGATCATAATATTTTGCTTAAAAGACCTATTTTCAGCCGGGCAGTGGTAGCACAAGCCCTTAATCCCAGGACTCGAGAGGCAGAGCCAGGCAGGTCTCTGTGAGTTCGAGGTCAGCCTGGTCTACAGAGTGAGATCCAGGATAACACAACTAAATTTTAAAATGATTTTTGGAGGGAATAAAAACATTTATAGCAAACATTTATAAAGAGGGAAGACAGAAATAAGTAATGTAAAGGGGAAAACAAGAAATGTTAACATATAGAGAGAGTATGAAGAGGCTTAGGACCACTGTGAGTTACACATCTTCATTGAAATTTATTGATAAAGCCCAGGTCTGAACCCTGAATCTCCTGATGTCCTGTCTAGCCATATGATTTATTTTTCATGTGTCCATCTGCTATGATACCATCAACTATTAAGTCCTCTACAGAGGCTGAAAACATAAATACCCAATCTTGGACTTTCAGACTCTAAAATGATGAGTAACATAAAGCTTCTTATAAAGACACACAGCCTTGGGGATTTTGGTACATTAATGAAATGGTCTACTAAAAAAAAACAATCAAAATTTATCCTAATGATTTTCAAATATGAAATTATTAAAAGGTTTTATGGACCATTTAACAGAAACAGTAGTATTTTACAGATTTTAAGGGAATTAGTAAGCTCATGAAATAAAGTCCATTAAAATTCACAACCAAAAATTATTTTAATCTCTAATGTTATACAAACATCTGCAGTCATTTTGCCTCAACTATAAGGCAGTGACAATATTAATAGGTTCTGATTCCTCAGTTTAGCCCCAAGAAGTAGCAATTCTTATGTAAAGCTAAATAACAAAATAAAACTGCAAAAACAATAATTGGTCGGCAAAAACTGGCAGTTAATTCTTCTGCCATGTGGCATTTTCTTACTTTGGATTTGCTGTTTCTGCATGAAGTCTGGTTGTGAGTGCCAGTGAGACTGTGAAGGGTGGTGCTGTTAGAGGATGGCTTCAGCCTGCATCATAGAGAACAAGCTCACATGCCTGTGATCATGCCGTAGAGCTGGCTAGGAGAACAATTTTCTTAGATGATGTTCTTGATATTAATAGATCAAGGAAGGTCAGATGTGCACAGCCGCTGATAGCCTATGGTGATAGATGGAGCTCATATGATCTGTCCTTAAAGGAATGCAGTAGGACATTAAGAGGCTCTTTTCTCTACATTCTGAACTTTGTTCACCATGAATCCTATTAGATGTTTATTCTCAAACACAAAATAAGTAAAATCGAGATATGCATATATCTTTTGTAAAAAAAAGAAACAAAGATCAGTTGCTATCGGTGTTCAGCAGGCATTTTGGTACCAGGCATAGATCGAGAATTTTTACTCAGGTTATTCAAAATGCACCTTAAACAGAAGTTCCACTGATATTTTAACTCTTAGAATTGAGAAAACAAGACATATGATAAACTTACTAAGAAAATGAATGACTATACATTTTATGACTCATTTAAAATTCAGTTGTATTTTAATTTATCATGTTGCCAATATTTCTAAAACATAATTCTCCATTATCATAACATGACTTGCAAATAAAAACATTCAAGGTGAATTAAAATTAGAGGGGAATGATCATAACACAATCCTGAGTAGACAATCATAATCCACATATTACGTTCTGTGTGAATTCTTGACAATATGAATATTACATCTAGGAAAAATATTTCAAACTCTTCAGATCAAAATGAGGATGTTTGTATGGTTATCTAATAAATGAATACATTTACCATAATTCTTATAGGTCTAAAACTATACAAATTACTGTTGCAGAACCCCTAACAACATCAGAAGGTCAACTTCTAGTGCATCACCAACATGATCACCCAAAAATGAGCTGAGCAAGGAAGACACCAATGAATGTTCCAAAGTGCAGGAGAAGTCCACAAGACTTCAACCTTCCGGTAACAACTACAGGGGACTGAGTAAACCTGGGGGTGGTAAGGTGGCCTTCCCCAGAAAAGAGCGCACTTAATGGTTGTCAAACAGTCATCGTGGAAACGAACATACAAGTAGCATTGTGTGGAGTCAACAGGCTATATTTGGGAAATATATATGTATATACAAATACATATATAGTAATACAATATTAATTTATGAAAAAAGAGGACATGAGTTTAAGCAGAGATGGGAGGGATATACATTAGTTTTTGAGGAAGGAAATGGAATGGTGAATTGTTGTAAATAAAATACAAGCTCCAAATAAACAAAGAAATCCAAATACTTATGTAGTTATTTTGCACACTCATAAAAAAGTCACTTATTTATAGTGAACCTACATGAACATATTCTTTTTCATCTGTTCAGTTATGTTTCTAGCCAATTGACTAGGTATGGTTTTGCTCTTGTTGAGCAGGCTGCAGGTGTAACCATGGGCACCACAGCCGGTATGATGAGCGATTGTTTCCCTCCGTTGGGAACTTACATGGCTACTTCCATCACTATGAAATGCGATTGCAGGGAGGAGGCCTTCCAGTTACATCCAGCTCTGATCCGCTGACTCCTATTTTCAAAGTATGTGATGTATTGAGCAATGGGAGCTAACCTCAACTTCTTTGAAGCAAGCAAGGGCAACAGCAATATCCTCTATTGTTTTGAGTCTCTTGGGCTGCCTTGACCAACAACATGAAAGGGAGTTTCTTATGCCTGGGACTAGGGATTTTGTTAGTCTATTGCTTTTGGGAGGAGTTTTCAGTCCAAGTGGTATAATTTCATTTAATAAATTTATATTTATACACATAGATTTATAGGTATTATGTGTAATTTTAGACTTTAAAAGTAATATAATTAACATGTTTTTTTAAAATTTTTCCCCAGTCTCTAGAACTCTTCATTCACCCACCCTAAGCATAGCATTTATTACTTAAATCATATTCATATATATTTTTTTCATAGATACATCTACACATACATATACTTTTATATCTACCTATGTAAGCATTTATATATACATATATATGCACAATTTTATGTCATATTAAGATAAACTCAAGTTAATCCTAGCTCATATTCAAGATAATATTAGCTCATATTCAATTATATTAAACATTGTTCAACAAATAAATATGTAATATTTTCTAAATTTGAAGAATTATTGAGTAACAAAAAATCAATTCCTAACATTGCCTACACTTTCTGTTTTGTTAATCATGCTACTATTAACATTACTCACATAATTATCAACCATTTACATTTCTTGTCACTATTTCTCTTAGGTTTGAAGTTTCTTAGTTCATCATTTTGCATAGTACAATTGTATTTAAGATATATTTAGCAAAAAAGAGGATAAAATCATATAAAATATTTCAGAGGAATTTACCAAACTTTCTATAAAACTACAGTAACAGATTTTCAAAGTCACCTGAGATGCATTGTACATATCCCACATAACTAAAAATTTTCTGCTTCTAAAACTGTCATTTGAAATAGTTTTGATCTTTTCATGCCTTTTCATATTTACATGATGGCAAATAGGCAGTACCTCAATATACAAGATTTAGAGTCACATAAGGTTGAATTTAAGATTGTGAGTAATATGCAATAAAATTCTTAATTTCCTCCTCAAATTTGTCCTAATCATGTATAGACACACAAACAAGAAGTGTGTGTGTGGACACAGACATACAGAGAGAAGAAGGAGGAGGAGGAAGGGGAGGAGGAGCTGGAGGGAGGAGAGCAAAAGGGCAACAATATAAATATAGTCCACATATAAAATTCTAAAAACATTCCAGTTTTTAAAATGTGGCTGGGCAGAGGTGGTGCACTCAGGAGGCAGAGCCAGGCAGATCTCTGTGAGTTCAAGGCCAGCCTGGTCTACAGATTGAGATCCGGGACAGGTACCAAAACTACACAGAGAAAGCCTGTCTCAAAAAACTAAACCAAACCAAAAAAACAAAACAAAACAAAAAATTTAAATATGATTTTGAAACCAAAAAAACAAAACAAAACAAAAAATTTAAATATGATTTTGAAGAATGAAATTACGTTCTGTTCTATATGACTAACATACACACAAAATTAAAAAATTGAATAAAAAGAAGTTACAAAATCACATGCCTGTCAGATGTTACTGAACTTGTGTATTATTATTATTACTATTATAAAAGTAGCTGCAAAGACTCAAGAGCATACTACCAGATACTGTTTGATCTTATCAATGCTGTCAATCCTTGTATCCATCATTGAAGGTTTATTGTTTTGGTGGTCATCAACAAACTGTAATATGCTGGATGTTTTTGCAGATCAGAAAGATAATATTTCATGGAGAAATGTGACTGGAGAATTTAAATACAGATAGAAATTGTAGGACTTGTGGGTAGGATTGATTTAACATAGAGGATGCTAAAATGGGATGATTTTAAGATAGGATCATAATTTTTGAAATTAATAACAATGTGAAAATGTAAGGTGAGAAGAAAACAGAAAAGCAATCTCACATTCAGTTTAGTTCTATTTAGAAAAAATATCTATGATAGATACACTGTAACCAATAAGCATGTGAGACTAGTTTGACTATAAGTGTATTATCCAAAAACTGATTTTCTTTACAGTTTTTCTAAGAATTTGTGGATATGTCTTTATTTTAAAGTAAATTTGATGAAACATAAGGAATGGTAGAATAAAATTTCAAGGTGTCCTCTTTAGATTCCTTGTTTTAAAGTATAATTAATATCACTGAAATGCAATATGGCAATGCCATCACATCAATGAAGAGTTATTTTCAAACTTTCACTTTCTACAAGACTGAGTAATATCCTTATGAAAGCATTTAGCATGAGTCACCATGTGTGCCTTGAAACCTGCATACTATGTATAGGGATATCAATCCCTAGGCATTTTATAAATCCTAATTGTGCATAGGAAAATCCAGCAGGAGAATGTAGAATGTGAATAAAGAAATGAAATACCGGAACTGAAGAAGTGAGTAAATGAGAAGGCTGAAGGAAAGACTTAATACTCTTAGAATTTAAGAGGGAAAGGGATCAGTAACACTTTTCAGTTCAAGGAAGAAGTGTACTTAGAAAAAATAAATTCAACTGTGTCTGTGCTGCAGACTCTAAATAGCTCTACAATCCCTTCTTGTATCCACAACTTCTTCTCACATAGTTTTTTCAGGTCCTCTCATCAAAATAAGTTCTTTTCGCACTTTTTTTAAAATTAATTGACTTATAGACTGTTAGGATAATAAAACTGGAATTGTCAGTTATTAAGTTTTATTCCACAAAATGTAGGAATCACCTGAGAGAGGACCCTCTATGCATTCACATGGGGGGAATCTTTGATTACATTAGTTGAGATGGGAAGACCTGTTTACCTGCACCATTCTCTAGTTAGGGGATCCCAGACTAGTAAAGAGTGGAGAGAGCAAGCTGAGCACCAGCATGCAGGCTTCTTCTGACAGTGGACACAATGAGACCTCCGCTTGCAGCTCCTAGCACCATGTCTTTCTTCCCTGCCATGATGGATGCCAACCTGAACTGAGAGCCAGAATAAAGACTCTCCCCTTAAGTTGTTTTTGAAGGAGTGATTATCACAGCAATTGGAAAAACCAAAAAGAAAAGAGTCAAACACCTTGTCCAGATGTTCTGAGCTCAGACATTGGGAAGCCTTGCTTGTTTTCACCCTTTATTTCTGTCTACCTGGGACAATGTAAGGTGAGAAGAAAACAGAAAAGTCTAAACTAGACTAAGACGCTTTGAAGGCTACTAAAACTGAGCCAGGACTGAGTATAAGTGCAAGAAAACACATGCTGAAATAGACTGGTGTAAGGAAAACAATAGAATATAAGAAAAGTTATGAAAATGAATGACTGCTAGCCAAAACTTCAGAAATTAATATTCCCTTTCATTGTACTTGAGAAATATAAGGAAGGAAATTTTCAGTTTAACATGTAACTTTACCAAAAATTTTATTCCTCATTTCTTCATTATTGTGATAAGAACATTGAAAAGAAATGAGGGTTGGTAACTGAATGAAGCTGGGTAAGGTTATTACATCCTTCCTTAGAGAGCAAACTATAATCAGAGGAGGTTTTGGGTGGATTCCTAGACAACACAGGACTACAAACTCCTAGTGATTTTAATTAGCCACACAACGGAATTATAACCTTATAGGTTTTATAACGTTATAGGATATATATATATAAACATTATAGGTTATAATGGGGAAAGATGAAGAAAGAATTTATATACTGTAGCAAAGGGGAGAATCTAACTTTAATGAGAGAAGTTAAGTAGATTACTTGTGATATTAATATAGTTAGGAATGATTTAAAAAATAATGATCCCGAACAGAGCAACCAGGTTTCAGGATGAATCATTTCATAAATCCTTAAGCAAATATTAGGAATTAAATTCACACTTAATTCTCTCTTTGGCTTTTCTTTGACACAGGGCTTCACTTTGTAGAACACCCTGACTGCAATCTATAATGTTAATTCTTCTTTCCCAAATACTAGGGTTAACAATCGTTATGCAAAACTATTTTTGTTGTCGTTATTGCTTTTTATTTGATTTTTATTTTCTTCACTTAATTATCTTAAAAAGAAGTAAAACTGCAGATCAATTATGTCAATTCACCTTTTAAACTTTTCACAAGTAAGGAAAAGCTAAGATAACAATCCTTGAAGCTCATCTTGCTCAAAATATATTCACAGGTTCGAATTGTAATTTGCCCCCGTAGAAGTGTTACAGCCTTATGCTTGTGCTTACTTGTATAATTTTTTGTTTGTTTGTTTGCTAAAAGTAAGAAATGCTAAAAATCAAGTACTTTAATTCATGTTTATTATCTAGATAGTTCTTATAATTATTAAAAGCAGTTTAGAGTTTATTCTTGTGCTTTAGGCCAGAAATCAGACTAAATGGCATTAAGGAAAGTTATTTAGGAGTTTATGTATATACATAACTGTGATGATATCATTTTCATTTGAAATATACTTTTTAACATTAGATACTCAGCCATTTACAATTGTTTTTCTGATCTGCTCCTGTTTCAACTAAGAAAGATTTATAAGTGTTCATATTAATTATTTTCATGGTAGAAATGTCAGAAATGTCCTTACATTCTCTTCATCAAAGATTTCAACTCCCACTGCATTTCCTTAAGAGAAACAAAATACTGTGCAAGTCTCTAGTCTGACCAGGTGTGGAATGACTCTGTTGATGAGGCGTGTGTTGGGGGCATCATTTTGATGATCTCTATTTGCAGTCACCGAGGAAACATCAGGAGAGAAATGTAAAGCCAGTTTCATTTTGGGAGAGGGTTCAGAGTGCACAGTTATAACTAGTGTGGAAAATAAAAAGTTATCCTTCTGCAATTCATATTTAGGCCCTCATGTTGGTGAATTTTTGTGGGTGCAGCTTCTATTATTCTCACAGCAAACTATCTGATTGCCTTGTTCTTAGAATTTTTCCACCATCACTTCTTAAATGATCCCTATTTACATTCTAAATATTATTCCTTATGCCCGCAGATAAGTGTAGTCCTCCACTGTCATCAAGAATAGTCTTTATAGAATCTGGACACCATTGAAGAAAAGCACAACTAACCAAATGTAAAATTTGGAGCCCAGTCCCAATGGACACATCAACTATACAGCTTCTGCACCTACAACTCTAGATGTTTATCTTAAAAATGAGACTCTGATTAGGCCAAATGTACTGTTCCAATGACCATTCAAGATATGCAGTCACTAGCATCTTGAGTTAAACTCTTGTCTTTGGCATGCTGACAATGGATAGCCATATTTGCAGCACAGTGCAGACCCACGTATTCACAAATGGTAGTGGACTTTCTGGGGAGAAGCTAGATATATTGCCAGTGCTTGTTTCCCTGAGAAAATACCTTTCAAAGAGCAAGTGTACATGGACAAACATGGTACATGAGGAAAATGTATTTTCTAATTCACAGACCTGAAAAGTGACATCCTGTGCTGGTATAAATATGGATATGTACCTCAGCTATAGCAATGGAAAGCACATTTAGTGATTCTGTGTCAAATTCCAACCTGGAACATTTATAGCCAGCTACCACAAAGCGGTAAGACAGATGATATCAAATGCAGTTCCATGGCCTTGTTCTTTGCTGCTACACCAGACCCAAGGAGAGACTAATATTGTGTGGCATGCCTTGAAATACCTTCCATCATCTTTTATATCCCAAACTGACCAGACCAAGTAGTCAGTAGGAGTCCTTAACAATCAGTTTTTAGAATTAAAGGTTGATAAATTTGTTTCTGAGCCTAAATACTGTCGGTGATTTTGTAGCTGTTTTCCTTGGTGAAATCAATGACCCTAAAGGAACTGGAAAATATTGAGGTGACTTTTTCCTAATTTTGTCTTAGAAAAATGATTTTTTTATTCAGATTTTTAACAAACTTAAATTCAACTGTGGGTGAATTTAATGTTCATTACAAATTCAAGACAGAAAAACATTGCCCCTGACTACTGCCATGTTTGTTGATACTACATTCTGTGATCAAAACCCATTGTGCCCCTGAGAAAAGGAAAAAAAAAGAGTTGAGTGGGGTCTCTAGACCAGTTATTGCCCAAGCAAATTTGTGTTAGCTGATGCAGTTATCATGACTATTATTAGAGGTTAGAGACTGCATGCTACCATCTAGATCGTTAATGCCATTAATGTAGAAAATCTGGCAACTCAACAGGTTGGCAAGAAAAACAATGTCGAGATCATTGTGATCTACAAGCAGTGTGCTTTTCTCAGATGAAGTCTAAATTACGTTTTGTAGGTCAAAGATGGGTGACAGACTAAGCCAAGCAACTTTTACCAAGATGTTAAAGAATAATAATCAAAAGCATTAGAAAAGCCATGCAATGTTAACACTGAAATTTGCCCATTTTGTCATCCTCTTAGAAAGATATATTTCCCTAAGTCATGACAGAACCAATGAAGTTTAATTTTGAGCATTATGAAGAATGAATTCATTTACTCCTCACATGATGTATGAGCCCTTCAGTACTGCTGGTGAAGTCCTGAGCTCTGTACTGAGGACCATAGCTATCTGAAACTTTCCTAACTACTTGGTCATAAGAAACACTGGAGCCGGGCAGTGGTGGCAGAGCCACTTGGGAGGCAGAGCCAGGTGGATCTTTGTGAGTTCGAGGCTAGCCTGGTCTACAGAGCGAGATCCAGGAAAGGCACAAAGCTACACAGAGAAGAAACCCTGTCTTGAAAAAACAACAACAAAAAAAAACAACAACCATTAGAACCTGTCTATACAGATGTCCAGGTCTTTATGGTTGGTTCTGGGAATAAGGAATGTTTCACCATGCTGGCTGTGTCCTTGAACACACAGAGACTTTGCCTGCTGTGTGATCGGATTATCATGGGGTTGGATTTAGAACCAATGAGAAGGCAGAACAGAAAGGCAATAAAAAGACAGGGCACAGGAAGAAGGTCTCTCTCTCAAAGGAAAGACAGCAGACAGTGGTAAGATAAGGTGGTCTTAGCTCTTGGCTACTGCTCCTTTCTCTGGGCTTTTAACTCTTAAAAAAAAAAAAAGAAAAGAAACATTGGAACCTTGAGAATTTACTTATAAGTCCCCTGTAAAAGGATGTTCTAGATCTGAGTTGTATGAAGACAAAAAAAGAGATTTTTGTAAGTGCAATTTTTGTAGTGACTTTTTTTTTAATTTAAGCATTTGCTCTCACATTCCTTTCTCACCTTTCTTTTAACATTCACTTTATTTATTCATCTGTTATTTTATTTTTTAATTTTCTCTTTTTATTGAAAATAGATTCTTCTCTCAGGCAATACATCCATATCATATTTTCCCCTCCCTCCATCCTTCACAGCTCCCATCCACCTCCCTACTCCCCTAGACAGACTTCCCACCCCTTTCCTTTTCACAAAAGATCAGGCCTCAAAGAGATAACAGCTAAACCAGACAAAATAAGATACAATAAGACAATGCAAGAGCCCTCATATTAAGGCTTGACAAGGCAACCCAATAAGAGGAAAGGAGTCCCAAGAGCAGAAAAAAAGAGTCAAGAATGCACCTGCTCCTTCTGTTAGGGGTGCCACAAAAATATCAAGCTAAGAGCCATAACATATCCACAGAGGACCTGGTCCGACCCATGGAGGCCCTGTGCTTGCTCCCTCTGTCTCTGTGCACCCATGTGAGCCCTGATTAGCTAATTTGATGGGCCATGCTCTCCTTGTGTCTTCCATCCCTCTGACTTTTACAAACTTCCATAATCTCTGATTCAGGATTCCCAATTTCCAATGGGAGGGACCCAAGGGAGACCTCCAATTTAGACTCTCTCAACATAGTGTCTGGCTGTAGGTCTCTACATCTAATCACATCTGCTGCCAGAGGAAGCCTTTCTGATAATGACTATACAAGGCACCGAACTATGAGTATAGCAGGATATCATTAGTAATCATTTGTTGTTTTAGACTGAGTCTCACTTTGAAATTCCTAGTTGGACTGCAAAGTCTTACATAGACAAGGCTGACCTCAAACTTTGAAATCCTCCAGTCTTTGGCCACCAATGGCAGATAATAAATGTGTGCCCCACACTCGGCTTCTTGTATCTTTTAAATTAACACTTAATAAAATGTTTCAAATGAAAAAGAAAGGCACTGATTTGTTTAACATCAAACTCTGTATGAGGCAATTCTAATGTAAAGGAAGAATCTGTATTGGGAAACATTCTGTATCACATACTTCTCAAATGCAATTTCAAATGAAAAAAAGAGGTCTAGAATTCTCTAGTCTTCTTGTAAGGTAGACTTAGAAGAAGTTAAATTTCCATTGAGAATATTTGGGACAAAAGCAGAATATCATATGGCATATGTGATATTAAATTATAAAACAAGAAAAATAAAATAAATTTCAAATGTGCATGTCTTCCTTAGTTCCAGAGCTCTGATCATGCTGGCTACTGACTTCATACAGGTATTCTTCAATGCTATTGTTGACTACTTCACAAAACTTAAGTATTAGAAATGTTAGTAAAGACATCTATATAACTATTCTCAGAAGGGATCATAATTATTATATCATTCTTTTATGGTTTTCAACATATATTTTAGTACCTGGCAGTCTTATATACAAAATTTAGTAAATTTTCCCCAGAAATAAGATTCTTTCTACCTTATTAATATAGAAGCAAAACTGATAATAAGTTATAGAAAAAATGTGACTTGTGGGGGATATTGTTTGATGTCTATGTTTGGTAACCCAATGTGCATGCATCATACCCTTCTAAGTACAGAATTTTTTTAAAAAGTGGGGATTATTTTATTTAAAAAATTTCATTTTATACAGTTAAACAATTATTTTATCAAAGAAATAATGGAAAGCTTCATCCTTTTCCTTTTCTGCCTCAAATTACCAACTGACATATTGCAAATGAATGTATAGTAGGACATCATTGTGGAAAAATTCTAGGTGAAATAGTAGATTTGCATAGAAAAACAATTCAAATGAAGTAAATAGGAAAATAACCAAGTGACCCTTTATTTGAGGCATATTGCTTTGTTGAGAAGATTTTATGCTATTGGAATTAAGAAGAGGATTCACTAGTAAAATCAATTATGTGTGTGTGTGTATGTGTGTGTGTTTGTGGCACAGAGTGTGGGTGGAGCTCATAGGACAACCTCCAGTGTTGGTCACCTTATTTCGCTACTGTATATGCCAGGCTAGCTGAACTTGGAGCTACAAAGTACATCCTGACTCTGTTTCCCATCTTCTGGTAGTGGTGTTCTGGGATTACAGATAATAGCCTTTCTGTGTCTAATGATCTTAAGACTTGTGTGGGAACTGCTTTAGTCAATGAACCGTATCCCCAGCTCAAACAGGAATTTTGAAACTGGATTGATGGAACACTCCTAGAATTCCAGTGTTCAAGAGACTGGGGCTTTGGGCTAGCCTGGCCTCTATAATGAGAATCTGTCCAATTATTTTTTTTCTTTAAAAAGGAAATTCTAGCTGAGCTGTGGTGGCGCACACCTTTAATCCCAGAACTCGGGAGGCAGAGCCAGGCAGATCTCCGTGAGTTCAAGGCCAGCCTGGTCTACAAAGTGAGTTCCAGGAAAGGCGCAAAACTACACAGAGAAACCCTGTGGTGGTATTTTACTTGTACTGAAATGTGATTTTAATTGTATGTTAATAAATAAAGTTGCCTGGGGGTCAGAGTTATAGAGCCATAGCAAGTGCGTGGCAGTGGTGGCGCACGCCTTTAAGGACCTGGAGGGCGGTACATACAGGCAATGACAAGGCAGTCACGTGTTTAGTTTACAACCAATGAGAAGGCAGAACATCTAGAGTATTTAAAGACGTACACACAGGAAGTAGGTCTCTTTTTCGGAGAGCTCTCTTGGCTGAAGCAGGATAGCTGAAGCAGGAAGGGTAAGGCTCTTAGTTCTGACCTCTTGGCTTTCTTCTCTGAATCGGCTCTGTGTTTCTTATTTAATAAGATGGTTGGTTACATCTACAAAACCCTGTCTCAAAAAACCAAAAAAAAAAAAAGGAAATTCTAATTTGCATACTGAAGGTTGATTTGGAAACTACATTAGACAAGAAAAGATATGAACTTCTTTCACGTTTAAGTAAAGAGAAAACTTGGAAAAATTAAAAGCACCTTTTCTTAGCCATCAGAAAATTGAGATCATTGGACATACCTCTCATCAGAACATAGATTTAGATATTTTGTCTTTAGGCTGAAAGACAAATTTGATCCATTTGATCAGATGGACTATTTACTTACAGGGAAAGTTCACATGGGTTGCCAGAAAACCCTGTATGTCCTTCTGACAAAATTCTATGCGTGTTGTGTGTGGAGAGACATATAAAATTGTGACACAAGGAGCTGTTCGTTAGAAGAAATGTTTTTACCCTCCTGCAATAACTCTACTTCGTGCTCATGAGGGAAATGAGACAGGTTCTTGATAGCACTTTTCTCAAAGTGCTAATGAGGTACAGGAAGAGCAGTTCTACCCACATCCTATGACCTATCACTGTGATTTCCTCTGAAGCCATCTAAAGGGCAACAAAGCCTAAGTAGAGATTCATTACACCTAATCCAGAATCACAAACAAATAGACTAACAATTGTGTTGGAGAAGGAACAGCACATCTATCTCTAGGGAAAGCTCAAGGCCAGCACTGCAGCTGGAAGAGTGAGTGACAAGCACACTGGGAAGTCCATGGCTATCAGCCAGCCTCATAAAAATCAGAAGACCTCAGTCTTACTCAGGGCACATTGGAACACCACGTAAATAATAACAGAATATAGCTGGGGGACCTGCAATACAAATTTCTCTCAGAAGCAGTACAAAGAGAAGATGAAAGGCCAAGTGGGGTTAGAATCTGAGAAAAAAGCACTGAGAGACTGCATTTTACTCATAGGAAAATCCAAGGTACAACTGGAGGAATTTAAAGTTCCTAAAAACTAAGGATAACTGTGGCTGCATTGAATTATAAGTCCAAAAAACATGTTATATAAATACAAACCCCAAGTAGAAAGCTTGAAACAGTCAAAGAATTAATGAATCAAAGATACATTCATAGAAAGTGATCAAACTGTATACCCATCCAAAGCATAGGAAAACGTCATTTATTTCTAAAGAGTTTAGGTAATACTGACCAAAATGCTCATAAATCTGTCAGAAAAGACCAGAGCCTATTATAGTTACCTGCTGTGGGATGGTCTGTATGTCAAGTGTGTTGCTGATTGGTCAGTAAATAAATCACTGATTGGCCATTGGCTAGGCAGGAAGTATAGGCGGGACAAGGAGAAGAATTCTGGGAAGTGGAAGGTGGAGAGAGAGACACTGCCAGCCACCATCAGGACAAGGAAGATGTAAAGTACCGGTAAGCCACAAGCCACGTGGCAAGGTATAGATTAGTGGAAATGGATTAATTTAAGCTGTAAGAACAGTTCGCAAGAAGCCTGCCACGGCCATACAGTTTGTAACCAATATAAGTCTCTGTGTTTACTTGGTTGGGTCTGAGAGGCTGTGGGACTGGCGGGTGCAAATATTTGTCCTGACTGTGGGCCAGGCAGGAAAACTCTAGCTACAAATGGCGTCCAACGTGTTGGCAAGAGTTTCCACCTAAAACCTGAGTAAAAAGATTCTAAAGCGGAGCTAAAAACAGCTCCTAGTTGTCTCTTTCAAGCTAGAGGCAGCCTGCATGTTTGAGCCACTATGGCGGGTTCCTGGCCTGCATGCTTGACCTGCAGTATGGCGGGAATGAGGCCTTTGCAAGTGGCACATTAAGCTGTGTGGTAGATTTAGCCTTTGCTAGTACAAAACAAAACAAAACAAAACAAAACAACAAAAAAAAGAGGTTTCTGGGCTACATGCTGCTTTGATAGAAGCATAGACCCACTATTTCTGAGAGTTGATGGCTCCCAGAACTGGCGGAAAACGTACTACCGCCATATTGGGAAGCTAAAGTGGGCGGAGCCAGCAGCCACAGCACCAGCGCCGTTTCAGGCTTAGAAGGCTGCAGTTTAAAGCAATAGGCTCAAGCTAATATAAGAAAATAAGCCACGTAAAGATGGCTACCACACAGATAATCTGGATTATGTTCTCTTTGATATTTGTAACTGAAGAAAAACATTTGATTACAAAAGCTGTTGAGTTATGCCAAAATGTATATTTTAAAGGTACCTTTACTTCAAAATTTGGATGTAAGGATATGTTGCTTTGGAAAGGAGGCTCTGATTTTGTTTCCACAGAAAGCCAGAGGCTATGGATTTGTTCAAGATTAAGATACATCAGGTTTGACCAGCCAAGACCCCCTGAAAGGTCTCCGATGACACCATGGCCCTGATGATCCAACATCCAGAATGGTTTCAAGGCAACTGGCTCAGACGACATACCCTCATGGACTATTCCATAATTCTAAAATTTTCTTTGTGTCCCCATAAGATACAGCGGCCCCCTCCAACAGGAAGTAGTAAGAGAAACTACGCCCAAATTCCCAAATATACCAAGCTGACTTTGGAGATATGTAAAGGTTAAAACCTTCCTTTTTAAGAAAAGAAAAGGGGAAGTGCTGTGGGATGGTCTGTATGTCAAGTGTGTTGCTGATTGGTCAGTAAATAAATCACTGATTGGCCATTGGCTAGGCAGGAAGTATAGGCGGGACAAGGAGAAGAATTCTGGGAAGTGGAAGGTGGAGAGAGAGACACTGCCAGCCGCCATCAGGACAAGGAAGATGTAAAGTACCGGTAAGCCACAAGCCACGTGGCAAGGTATAGATTAGTGGAAATGGATTAATTTAAGCTGTAAGAACAGTTCGCAAGAAGCCTGCCACGGCCATACAGTTTGTAACCAATATAAGTCTCTGTGTTTACTTGGTTGGGTCTGAGTGGCTGTGGGACTGGCGGGTGACAAATATTTGTCCTGACTGTGGGCCAGGCAGGAAAACTCTAGCTACAGTTACCAAATAAGTTAATTTGGGATCATGAAAATATGTGATGTTAGTGATCAATGCTACATGAACCGATTAGCTGAGCTCATGTAATTAGTGGTCCTAGGTTAGGTATTGACAGAATGATGAATAGGCATAGATCTAAAGGTTGGTGAAATTAATCGAACACCGTGTGAGTGTTGTATTATTATTACATGTGTTTTTTTCCTGTAGGTTAGGAAACTACTTTTGTTTTTGGTTTTGGTTTTTTGAGACAGGGTTTCTCTGTATAGCTTTGTGCCTTTCCTGGAACTCACTTTGTAGACCAGGCTGGCCTCGAACTCACAGAGATCCACCTGCCTCTACCTCCCGAGTGCAGGGATTAAAGGCGTGTGCCACCACCACCTGGCTGAAGCTATTTAAAATAATAAAGTCATCCCTCTATCACCTTGGTCTTCTAGCTATAAATGTCCTAGCATCACCTCGGTATCAAGGACAGAGATCAAGTAACCAACCACTGAATGAATAGAGAGATGTGTGATTTAATGACATTTAATACAGTTTGTTGCAGGGCTACTGCACTAATGAAGAAAAATGCCATATTTGAGCATTCTGTCTTCACACTGCCAAGAAATACAAGCAATATTTTTAAAGACTTTTTAAAGTTTAAATATCTCAAGATGTTCAAAACTCATCTCACACAGGAAAAGCAAACACTTCCTTTTTGGATTTAAGTCCAGATACCATTAGTAACTTTAATATTTTGCTTTTTAAATTTTCAGTGGAATTAGGGAATAATAAGATATATAATCTGAATATAATATTCAGAACTTTTCTGTATAAAAATCTTCAGGAAATGACTCAACTGGGGTAGAACAAGTAAACAATTACTCAATAAGCTCATATTAAAACTAAGAGAAAATATTTCCAGTCAAATTTATGATCCAGAAAGGACTTTAATGAAAGTTATGCAAATGTATCCTGTGTAAATGTAAG
Source organism: Peromyscus eremicus (assembly GCF_949786415.1). Taxonomy (NCBI): domain Eukaryota; kingdom Metazoa; phylum Chordata; class Mammalia; order Rodentia; family Cricetidae; genus Peromyscus; species Peromyscus eremicus. The sequence goes on from NC_081431.1 coordinate 48,591,901, forward strand.
CTGGTATTTTGAAAGAACCCAGTGTTTTCTACATTCATTGGAAGCCAACACAAGCCAAAAGTGAGGAGTTAGAGAAATGGCTTGGAAAATGTTGAGTAGGAGGTGAGACAGAGCTGCTGGGTGAGCATGAGAAGGACTATGAGGAGAGGAAAATAGATTTGTGTCCCTGCAATATTCTTCTGCAAAGTTTCTTACTATAATTATATCGCCTAGAGAGTTACTACTTTATAGAAACTTAGACTAATTTTCAAAGTGGTTTTTGTAACTTCACTGTAACATACAGTACAACCCCTAGAAACTTGATTAGATTCTACTCATTACACATAAAGTCCAACAGAGTTCCACTGCTCACATACAGTTGTGTACATAATAAATACTTTCCAACATGATTTTAATTTTTAAATTTACTAACTTATTTATTTTACATCCCAGCCACATTTTCCCTCCCTCTTCTCCTCCCAATCCCTCTCCCCACCTGCCCACTGCCCCCCTCATTCACCTCTCCTCCATTTTTATTCATATATTTTGCTGGTTTTCATTTTCATGTATGACTTTCTAGTATTTTCTTTGTCCCCATATGCCTTCATGTAACATGCTCATCTTTGTTTTTTATTCTCTTATTATGATTGATATTTATCTGCATCAGAGTTATTTTTTGGTGTTGAATTTTCATGCAGCAAAGATCTCTGATTTCAATTAATCATATATATATATGTATGTATTTCAAAATATGGGTAAAATTGACAGTGGTGTTGGGGGACTGGAACAAGTGAATTCCTTTAATGCACTGAGAAATAATGACCTAGAATATAACTTGTATTTATAAATATTCATCCTGAGAAATCATTGTAATTGATTACCATTCTTTGGAAATTATTTATTTAATGATACTTGTATCAACCCAGTAAGCATTTTTATTTCAGAAGTTTTTTTTTTCATTCACAAGCAACTGATTTTATTTGTATTTTCATTTATGCCAATATCCTGACAACACCTAATAAACACATGAGCTCTACCTACAGCTTTTAATAAGGAATGATTCTGTTCACAGCCAGCCATCTCAGTACATCAGTACACAGGATTGTGTTTGGCACACCAAGCTGCTAAATTTTCCTATCATTTATGTGTTTTTCTAAAGCGCTGCCTGTGGCTTTACTGTTCATTATTAAAAGGAAAGCACTCTCAGAATTTCAATTGGTTTCTTCTGCCTGAATGCCAATTAAAACCTGTTCAAACCTGTTTCCAAAATAGTGGAAACATAATCCTATTTATCCCTGTGTTTATAACAGAATGACTTGGTTCTAATAAGTTTCTGTTTTTATGAACTATTTATGTGAATATTTCTCTTTTCTATGCAATTATGTCTGGTTAGAATATATATTTAGACAATCCTTAGAACTTGTCTGTTAAGTCAGAAAGATCTCAGCACCAAGTCCTTTTTGTGTCTTTGTATAAAAGGAAGCAGTGAGTCATGGATTTGGGTCTGAGGCTCTTGAGAATATACAAGAACACATGACTGTTGATAAAAGCAAATGAGAGAAAATACATTGGTAAGGAATTTATGAGAAGTCATTTTCAAATGCTGCAATTTTTAAAATAAGTCAATTTTGAAATATCATGTTGCCATTAATCTAAATATAGATAGGCATCCACCTTATAATAATAGACCAATTCAAACAATTTCTGAGTATTGAGTATACGTGTTAGTTTAGTAGTAAATTAAAAGTATCCTTTGGATACAGAACTGGATATAAGATACAGAGAACTCGGGAGAACCAGGATTTAGTTGAAAAGTGATTGGTCTGCATCAGAACTAGATCATTAGATGTGCTCCTAACATACAGCTAAGAAAAAAAATGAGGGAGTATGTGGAAATAAGAAAATGCCCAGGATGCTTGTGGCTCTTGTTCCATGTTTTATTAATTATTTAATATATTCATTTTAGGAATTATTTAATTAGTTAATTTATTTATTTTTGGAAATTGGGGACTGGGAAAGAGACAGAAAACCTAGAGAAGAATAAAGAAATAAAACAAAAAAAATAAATTTTAAAGGAATAAAACAAAATTGCATATGTTAAATAATGCTGAAATTTATGACAAGGACAATATAATAGAAAATTAGGTGCTAGTAAAATTTGACTGTAGCTAGAAAAATCCAGAAGGGTATGAGCTAATGAGAAAATGATTGGTGAGAAAATGTGGACTATGCATATTCAAAGTTCATTTGAATCATCTACTTAAGGACAGTATCAATAAAGGACAATAGCTAGAGGATAATCCACAATAAATTAAATGTAATTGAAGATATAAGGTAATAGAATCAGTTTCTGTGACTGGGGCCGGATCTAAGACTAATGTAAGAAAGCTAAGTAAGACATTAGAAAAATAGTGGGAACAATAACAAACACAAAAACAAAAGTTTCTCAGGAACTATTTGGAGCCTTCCAGAGACAGATGATATTTAGCTAAAATATAATTCTAATATTTTCATGGTTTATTCATAGCCATCATAATGACCATTTCAATCTTTGATTGCAAATATCGTCATATACATTTAGAATGACGGTGAATAGTCTCTGATGCTTCAAAAAAATCTTATAATTCAAAATAAACAGCAACATCCATAACTACCATGTGAACAACCAATAACAAGCTTGTGAAACTACAATAAATATGAGGACACAGTACAGACATGATTTTTCAGTGCTAATGGCTGACAATTTCACAATAATTCACAAGGACTTAATAAAAAAAACTTTGTTGTGAATTCTAACATTTATTACTGCTTAGTAAAGTATGTATAACTAATTTCACAATATATATCCAAGGTGGGTGTCAGTAATTTTTGTTATTATGATTGCTCTTTCTATCCTAATCACAGAAAAAATTTCAAGATTTTAAGGGAAAATACATATGAATTGATAGCCATTATCTTTTTTTTCTTAATAAGTTATTTTTGCTATATTCCTAGTTTCTACACCTCAGAGTATATTTTTTTTATTGTGTTAAAAGTTTCTCTTGGAATGTACAAATTATATCCCTTAAACTCTTGCAATCACCGATGACAGAACTTAATGCTTCCTTTCTGAAATACGTGAGACAGTTCCCTACAGCAATCTGGAAATACGGTACAAAATGGGCGCTAAATAATTGGTCTAGGAATCAGTCTGACATTTGTCCCAGTTGTCATTTCCTGTGTGGACTATAGGCTTATCTTATACTAACAAATTACTTTTTGTCTTACAGTGCTAGCTGTTACGTCACAATGGCAAAAATACCTGAAGTATAAACTTAAGAGAAGAAAGATTCATGTTGGCTCAGAGTTTCCAAGGGCTCACACCAGGGTTTTTTAGCCCCCATGCCGTTAAGTAAAACATCATGGCAATGGGAGTAAGTGATGAAGGCAATTTTTCACTCCACAGTGGACAAGAAGCAGAGACTATGACAGAATAGGGTCAATAATAATCCCAAGACCCTGACCTGTGTCCGTCTCCTTCCACTGGGCCCCATCATCTAAAGTTACTAATTTTTTCAAGTGTTATCAATACAGGTCAGTACTTGGTACCCAGTTTAGCAAGTTCTAGATGGTAAACGCCTTAAGAAGTGGGGCTTAGCGAAAAAGTCAAGTCACTGATGATGCTTTCCCCATAAGAAATAAATGTAGTTACTTGTGTGGGGGCCCGCAAAGGCTTCCTAGTAAGGCCTTACTCAAGGTCAGAAAGTGTGAGCTTGCTTTACCCAGCAGGGCAACATAATAGGATGATTTGGCCAAATAATTAGGCACGGTACCAGGTGTTTTGAAGGATCTACACGTGTTGATACTTTATACCTTGACCTTGAAAGGGGGAGGTCTTTTGTCCTTCCCCTTGCTGACGTATAAAAAGCCCATCATGAACAAAGTCAAGGTGGCTGGGTGTTGACCCAGGGCCTTCCTGAAACTGAGCCGTGTCTCTGTCTTTCTCTCCGACTCAGTCTATATTTCTTCCTATTATTTCTCAATTCCTTGCTCCTCCCTCCAAGAACCCTTAGACAGGTCGAGGCTGGACCCTGACATATTTGGAAACTGTTCCCTCAAAAACAAGTTGCTTTAAAAACAGTAAGCGTGGCCCCAAATCGCTGTCTTCCTACCTGGCTGTGTGAGTTTCTCTTCCTGGTTCCCTTTACATTTTGCCAGCATGCTGTGATAAGCTAGGGGGCCTCACCAGGACACCCACAGCCCATCCTTGGCTCTCTAAACCTTTAAGCAACAGTAAATCTATTTCCTTTATCAAACATTTAGTTTCTCATAGTATGCCAAATTAGGAAACTTGCTAACGTTGTAACATGGAACTTTCACTTCCTATTAGAAACAAAATCGTTTATGTATTACTTCTTTCTATTACTGTTGTAAACAGAAGCCGCTGTAGCAAGCTCGCCTTTTCATCCCTGGGTGGATGATGAGAAAGTACAGAATTGTTTGCGCCTCCTGTTCACCCTGTCTGTAAGCTCTACTCCGGAAGTTACATTACCTCAAATTGTGCAGACCCTTATTCTGTGGAAGAAGAATACTAACTTGCTTCAAAGAAATCCTCATTCAAAGACTTGTTATTTTGGTCCGCTGCTTATCCGACTTACAGGACGATTTGATACGTGGGCTTGGTATTAGCAGAAATGTATGTGGGAAATCTAATTTGCACTCTCTTGAATAGAGCATCTAAAATCTAAAATATTCTGGTGAGCCACTATTTTCCTGTACTTTGAAAGTTCATTTAAATAAATGTTTTGGAGACAGGTTTCACTGAACTTTTCATTATACTAACATAGCTTGTTTTGCTATCTCAACATATGATTTAAAGTTACAGTAAGGTTTGATCTTCTAGAGAACACCACCAATCATAGTGTTATACAATTCATTATATACAGATGAACTAATGTTTAAAAATTATCTTCCCTCACTCCATTACTTCTTACATTAATTAATTTTTTGAAAAGATCATCTAAACAAAGGAAGTAAATGGACTTTGTCAAAACCAAAGATGATATTAGAAAAATTCATAAATGTAAATTTGTAAACTTTTCAAATTTATATCAAGCCAGATGAATTATTCATAACTATTTATTTTATGAATGTATTTATATTAATGATGAACAGTTAAATGAAAAGGGGCTGAAAAAAAAGGATTGTGTTCAGTTTCATTTGTGAATAGCTTTTTTGTGATGATGAAATGTTCAATTAAATATACGAAAATTAAAGGAGCAATTTGGTGCATTTGAGCTTTTTGGGTAAAGCCAAAAGAGTTTATAGCAACCTAAGCTACTATGATCCATTGTTATTTTTAATCTAGAAAAGGACACTGACATGTCCACAAAGAATGCTTCTATTGGTACATTTTTCATAAATTTTGTGGTTTTTTTAATTTCATAGTAATAAACACAACAGAACTATTTTTTTCTTTTGCAGCTATACCACAAAGAATATATTTGTGAAAATTATATAGGATTTGAGAATTCATTTCAGCTATATGTTTTTTAAGTAAATAATACTAAAAAATGATTTTAGCCTACTAGAAATTAGAGACATATACATACATTATTTTAAATGTAGACACATTTATTCAGATGAATAACTTTAAAACAAGGTGTACTTTCCCTTAAAATATGATATATTATTATACCTGTCTGGTCACCTGTTTTGATAGGATATTGCAGTCAAAGAAGCCAGAGGAACATAATTTAATTACCTCATTACTAGAGTCATGTGTTTGTTGACCAATCAACAGCTATTTGTCTACATGGCACTTGGTCTATTCTTGTGAAAACCTCATTGTATACTGACAGGCATGCTCCTTATATTTCCACCTTTGATTTGAAAACTTCTTTACCATACCTTTTTTTATTTAATGACTAACTTCTCTAAAGCAACATTGAGCAAAATACAGATGGTGCATAAATAGCGTTCAGGAATTTTCTTCACTGTAGTGGGTAAAATATATTGAGCAATAATAGTCCTGGAGAATACGAAATTTTCTTTTTGGCAATTTTTAAAATCCATTAAGCAAATTTGTATTTCTAAGATCATTTTCAGACAAACATAGTAGAGAGTCTCCTTGAAGTCAACACTTAATTTGTGAAATTCTTGCAATATGTATTTGTTTAAAGGTAAAAGGAATATAGATATATAGATATATAGATATATAGATATAGTCAGATATGATTATAAATACATAAACATGGTTATCTATTATAATGTACATTCCTGGTGTGTGTGTGTGTGTGTGTGTGTGTGTGTGTGTGTGTGTGTATGTGTGTGTGGCAAACATGAAAAACTTAAATGTCTGGAGCACCAAAACTGATAGAAAATGAGTGGAAAGGTTAACCTGGGCTGTCAATTTTCCTGCATTGTGAGATAGCTAGGATGGTGGAATGTATCTGTGTATCTCAGTGGTCATTTCTAGAGCGATTTACTATTTAAGCCCATGAAGAGAAAGGCACAACCTCAAAAGGTGACTAAAATGAGGTAGGATAGTGATAACAGGCTAGCTTAGGAGACCGCAAGGCCCTCCTTTTCTTTAGGGTTAGAAATCTCTGGCTTCTGACAGGCTGTCATCAGACCCACATTTATGAGACTTTCAGTGCAGACACCGTTGTAAAGATTCTCCACATCTGATCAGGAATATTGAAGCACTAGGCTTCTGAGTTACAGCCCGGATCTCTGCCTCACTAAAGTTCACAAAGTCATTGTTGTGTTACCCAATAACTTTATAGATGCCAGTTCAGTAAATTCCATGACTTTGTTGGATCTGTTCCACTCAATCAAGGCTTCTTTAACTTTATACTTGTGAGACCTCACCTCCCAAGAAGTTTTCACATAATCCTAGGTATGTACATACATTATGCATACACAGAGAAAATAATTACTGACAATGATCTACAAAGAAATTTATTTTTAAAGTTCTTTGGTACCCATATAATTTCACTATTTATTAAAAATGAAAGAACTTGCGTATTAATATGATGGGTATATTTTTCTTTACATCAAATTGAAGTCATGACACAACATTTGATACTGAAGAATATACAACCTTTTCAACTTTTGTATCTTTGATTACTGTATTCATTATACAATTTTCAATATTTGTATTGTAAGAGATTATAGTACATAGTAATAGAAATGTATTTAAGATTATCTTAAAAATTAATGTTTCTATCCTAATACCAAGCAAAAACCAGTTGATGACATTTTGTTTAACTTGTCATCAACTTAATCCTTAACTTTTAAAATCAAGCATTCTAATGTAATATAATTCATGATATATTAATTTGTAATTGCATGCTAAGAAACAATAATAGAAAATTATTAAAGTTTGTTTTCCATTAATAGGATACATGTTTATTTGATAAAAAAAAAAAAACACACACACACATACTTGTCTTAGTTAGGTTTTCTATTGCTCTGAAGAGACAGCATGACCAAAGGAACTCTTTTTTATTTTTTATTTTTTATTTTTTTGGTTTTTTTGAGACAAGGTTTCTCCGTGTACTTTTGGTGCCTGTCCTGGATCTTGCTCTATAGACCAGACTGGCCTTGAACTCACAAAGATCCACCTGGCTCTGCCTCTTGAGATCTGGGATTAAAGGCATGCACCACTGCTGCCTGCCTCACAGGAACTTTTATAAAGGAAAAACATTTAATTGGGGTGGCTTACATTTTCAGAGGCTCAGTCCATTATCATCATGGTGCAATACGCTTTCATGGAGCCAGACATAGTGCTGGAGAGGTAGTTGAGAGTTCTTTGTCTTACAGGCAACAAGAAGAGGATCGTCACAATGGGCAGGATCATGGGCATATATAAGATCACAAACCCCATCCCACCATGACATACTTCCTCCAACAAGGCCACACCTACTCCAATAAAGCCACACCTCCTAGTAGTGCCATTCCCTTTGGGGGCCATTTTCTTTTGAATCACCACAACACTTTATAGAATCAAAACATTGCAATTCCTATTGTGCAGTAGTTTCAAATCTGAGCTGAGGGATTTCAGGGAGTATCCATTGGCACTAAGGGAGCGATATCATGTGCAAGGCAACATATTCATCTTCTGTGTTCAGAACAAAGTCTTCACTAAAGTCACATGACTCTTCACAAGCAAGTAATGTCAGAAACACCTGGAATTCATAATAAATATAATTCTGAATTAGTTTTTGCTGTGGGATGGCTTTCTGTATGCTGTTAATATGTGTGGCTTCCATGGAAAAATAAATAAAGCTGTTTTGGCCTATAATAAGAAAGTTTACTGCCAGGTGAGAAATCCAAGCAGAGATACCAAGAGAAGAAGGGTAGAGTCAGAGGAGACACCAGCCAGCCGCCCAAGTAGCAACAAGATGCCAGAAGACCAGTAACGCCATGGCCATGTGACTACATATAGATAAATAGAAATGGATTAATTTAAGGTGAAAGAGCTAGTTAATAATGAGCCTGAGCCATAGGCCATTCAGGTTGTAATTAATATAAGCCTCTGTGTATGTACTTGGGACCAAGCAGCCACAGGACTGGAAGGAACACAAGAAAACTTCCCTCTACAAAATTTTGTTTCTTGTGTTTTCTTAGATATTTTGTTATTAATAGATTTTGTCAAAGACCTCCACATTCAGTTTTGTGACTGGTGTTAGAACTCACAGTTTAATATGCAATCATGATAAAAAGAACTAACATATTTCACTGAGCAGAGTAGGTCCAGAAACTCAAAGTAAGTAAATATAGATATCAACATAATAAATATTCTTTTGGTTTGGATATATAGTACTTAGTAAGTGTTCCCAAATCTTCAGTGTGTGCTTAATTTTCAAGATAGAAGAGAAAATACATTTTCAAACAAATTATGCTTACTTTTCTCAGTGAAGCTATATTTGATAATTTTTGTTTGTTCGGTTTTTGGAGACAGGATTTCTCAATGTAGCTTTTGAGCCTATCCTGGAACTTGCTCTGTAGACCAGGCTGGCCTCAAACACACAGAGATCTGCCTGGTTCTGTCTCCTGAGTGCTGAGATTAAAGGCATGTGACACTACCACCCAGCCTATTCGTTATTTTATAGATTGTTACTGGTTGAAAATGACTGGTATTTTATATAAAGATAACTAAATTCCTAACATTTTACTGTATTTTTCAGCAAGCAAAGTGGGGCAAGCACAAACAAAAGCAAATTAACAGTATGGAGAAAAAACAAAAAAACAAAATTTTATACAGTTTTCCATAGATGGTCATTTTATATAGTTATTTTCTAAATAATATGATGCTAACACAGATATTAGTTGTACAATTAATGTATTAAAAAATTAAAGTCTTTCCAGCAACTACAGTGATTCCAAAACTAAAACTTCAGAATGACAATGTTACTGTTATCCCCAAAACATATCAAACCATGGAGAATAAACAATACATAAAACTTGTCATGAAAGCATAAAAATTAAATTGTGTTTAAAGACATTATTATAGGCAAATGTAAAAGTAGGGATATAAAATGTTTGCAGTTACAGGCTAACCAGACTACAACCCTCAGCTCTAGAGAAGCTAGCTAACAAGGAGGACCCAAAGAGGGACACATGGGTTGATCTGGGAAGGGGAAATGGATGAGATCACCATGAATGAACTGGGGATGAGGGGTGGGAAATAGAGGGTAGGGAATGGGGCGTGAGAACATAAGGGAACGGGATGGTTGAGCTGGAACAGGGACAGAGTGGGAGAGCAATGAAAGAGATATCATGATAAAGAGAGACATCATGGGGTTAGGGAGAAACCAGGTGCCAGGGAAATTCCCAGGAATCCCCAAGGATGACCCCAGCTTAGACTAATAGCAATAGTGGAGAGGGTGCCTAAACTGGCTTACCCCAATAATCAGATCGGTGAACACCTTAACTGTCATCATAGAACCTTTCTCTACTAAATGATGGAAGCAGATGCAGAGATCCACCAGGCTGAGCTCCAGGAGTCCCATCAAAGAGAGAGAAGAGGGATTCTCTGAGCAAGTGCATCAGGATCATGATAGGGAAATCTACAGAGACAACCGAACCAAACTAGTGGGAACTTATGAAATTTAGATCAACAGCTGTGGAGCCTGTGTGAGACTGGACTAGGCCCTCTACATAGAGAGACAGTTGTGTAGCATGATCTGGCAGTAGGATCAGAATCCATCCCTGGTGCATAAGCAGGTTTTTTGGAGCCCACTACCTAGGATGGGACACCCAGTGCAGCTTTGAGGCAGTAGAGGGGCTTGGACCTGCCTCTACTCAATGTACATCCCCATGAGAGACCTTGCCTTCTTGTAGGAGGGAATGCGGAGTAGGTTGGGAAGGGGATGCTGGAGGGTTGGAAGGAGGGAAGAGGGGGATATTTGATTTGTACGTAAAATAAATAAAAAATGTTTGCAGTTGGGAATACTAAGTTATATTATATACTGATTATATACTTAATAGGATACCATTTCAACTCCCATAGGCTATGCATTTTCCTGGTTATCTGATTGTTTTAGTTTTTGGAAACTTGACAGGTTTATCCTAAGTTGAATGTAGCTAGAGTTTTCCTGCCTGGCCCACAGTCAGGGCAAATCTCTCTCAGGCTGGAGAATTTCTCTCCAGCTCCCGCCACCAAGTCCCGCCAGTCCCGGAGCCCACTTATAAAATAAACACACAGACTCTTACATTATTTAAACTGCTTGGCCATTAGCTCAGGCCTGTTATTGTCTAGCTCTTACTCTTATATTTAGCCCATTTCTATTAATCTTTACTTTGCCACATGGCTCATGGCTTACTGGTACCTTACATCTTCCTTGTCCTGATGGCGGCTGGCAGTGTCTCTCCCTCAGCCTTCCACTTCCCAGAATTCTTTTCCTTGTCCCGCCTATACTTCCTGCCTAGCCAATGGCCAATCAGTGATTTATTTACTGACCAATCAGCAACACACTTGACATACAGACCATCCCACAGCAGTTGAATGTACAAGTATGATGGTCCAAACATAGGTTCATTTGGGAGAGTATCACATCAAAAGACAGAGGGCAAATTTGTAGAATGTAACAGAGTATGGTTTAGCCACAAGGTAAATAGAACACATAAATATAAGGGAAAGCCCAAACAGCCGCACATATAACAATGCTAGATAAATGAGAACCATCACAAATCACTGTCTGAAGCATTAAGGATGCCATGACAACTGGTTTCTTTCTTACAACAAAACTACTTCGTGGGTTGTCTCTGATTTTGATTTTACAATCACAGCAGTGCTCTGCCTCCTTTTTCCTGCTAGTTTTCCAGGGAACTGCCTTCATACACTGTCCTACATAGGCTTTCATGCCCTCTGGAGTCTGATTAAGTTTGGACAATTCTAAGAACAAGAAGATCAAAGGGGGAACAGACAAGTTTGTTTTTCCTCCTCGGCCTTATTACTTCAGCAACATGTCTCAGACAGCACAGGCGTCAGCATGGGTTTTGTGTGGCTGATTTCCCTTTACTCCAGTGAACACTAAGCTCCTCATTGTCAGAGGAGGCAATGACTTCACTTTGACTTTTATAATCCATGCACCTGTCAGTCCTTTATTCATTTCTGCAGTTTTATTTACATCTTGCTACAAATAATCTTGATTTAATTTGACTGCAATTTTTGATACTCAACTGTTCCCAAGTTTTTTGGTTTTTTTTATATTTTTTTTAAAAAAATTTCCTTTTACATACCAACCCCTCTTCTTCTCCCTCTCCCCCTACCTACTCCCACTCCACCCCTATCCCCTCCTCAGAGAAGATAAGGTCTCCCTTGGGTAGTCAAAACAGACTGGCTTACCAAGTTTGGGCCACACCTAGCCCCTCCCCAGTTCATCAAGGCTGAGTAAGGCATCACACCATAGGGAATGGACTCTAAAAAGCCAGTTCATCTGTCTGGGATAAGTCCTGGTCCCATTGCTAGGGGACCCACAAACACATCAAGTCATGCATCTTCCACCCACATTCAGAGGGCCTAGTTAGGTCCCACACAGGCTCTCCAGCTATCAGTCCACAGTCCATGAGCTCCTACTAGCTTGGGTTAACTATTTTGGTGATTTTTCCATCATGATTCTGACTTCTTTTGTTTTTATAATTCTTCCTCACTCTCTTCCACTGAACTCCAAGATGTTGGCCATGTGCTTGCCTGTGGGTCTCTACATCTGCTTCTATCAGTCACTGGATGTAGGTTCTATGATGACAATTAGGGTAGATACCAGTTTGAAGTACAGAGGAAAGCTAATTCAAGCACCCTCTCCAGCATTGCTATGAGTCTTAGCTGGTGACAAGAGATATCTGGACAGAGTGTACCATTAAGAGGATGGGGAGAAATCTGTAGCTAGGGAAAACCCCAGGAACTCATAAGACTGTTCCCAGTTTTTAGACTCACTTTTATTGTCTACTGTGTACCTTTTCTGGGAAATAATGAACAAAAGCCTGAATATTCTTTTCTGAGATCTGGTGGCGTTAAAACCATGCAAGTTCATTGTAGGCATTGGAATTCTTTTCCAAACCCCAAGTGTACCCACCATGACAAATTCAAACCAGTTTCCTTGTACTGAATTGTTAAAATATTTTTGACATGTTTGGGAGGCCCATTCCTCTCTCCCCACAAATCTCCTATGGAAGTTATAAATAGTTCCATGTCTGAGGTCTGGATATGAGATCATCACCATCTATTGCCCCTAAGTTTTGATGAAGACTCAATTCATTATGTTTCACCAAGGCTGTCCTGAAGTTTTCTCTCTGTGTGTTGGTCACCCCTGTTGAGCTCTTCTATTCTTGCTTTGGGTTGTGGCCCCTGCCGCATGACTTGTAGTTGCTGAGCCCTGCCTGACTTGTCCTTTGATGTGTTCTGCTTTGTGTCATATTGATAAGACCTGCTGAACCTGTTACAAACTTAGCTGACTTATGTCAGAAATTTCTATTTTTGGGGTTCTGGGACAGGAGCTTGGGATTTTGAGCACCTCTTAAAATGTCCATGAGTCACATTCCTCAACTTAGATCTTTCCATGTTTCTTAAAATGAAATTGTTACTGATACTATGCCCAGGGGAAAAACGGTGATCGATGGACTGTATGTAAAAACCAAGCCATGATCCCTCTCTAAACATCTCAGAGAACAAAGGACAGAAAGCAAAGGGTATAAGAAGTGGAGCAATCACATGATCTTCTCTTAAGAAAATGAAATCATTAGAAAGTTATAAAAAAGAAAGAAAACAAGGTACAGCAGGGACTATGTGTTTGTGGTATGCTAGGATTCATAGAATCCTTCTAAGAGTAGGGTCCTTGCCGAGATTCTTAAATGGCTTTGCTGTTGCTTTTTCCATGGTTCTGCTCCCGCAAAGGTCTAAATCTCTGTTATGGGAAAAGAGATCCATGCAGTCCCCAAGCCATAGCAAAGCGTATTCAAACCCAACTGTAGTCATAGTCATTACATTCAACCGAACAGTCATTACCCAGGGTACATGTGCTCATCTAGACAATACTAAACTCTCAGCTTCTATGGGAAAAATAATTATACCATAGTACATAGAATTCTTCCCCACTCTGAAATATTTATAAAGAATTAAAATGAACAACATTTTAAATGCTAGAAGAAGAAGAGGAATGGAGGAAAGGAAAGGGGTAAATACTGAAAAAGGGGAGAGAGGAAACACTCGAAATGGAGGTTGTGATATAGTCTGGTTGGAAGTCTGTGGTTCACTAAAACAAGGTCATTGGCAAGCCTTCTTTCCTCTCAGTATAGGTTGTAGTTCTAAGTCAACATCTGCTGAAACATATCAGCTTCATGAACTTAGTCAATCATAGTTGCTGGAATTACAGTTACATCTTTTACCTAAATGAAAACAAAGAATTACTCACATAATGTTAGAGTAGTCACCACACAAACAATGAATCACAAATGAATATGCTTCACCTGGACTATTGCCCATGGTCCTGTGTCTTATGGTGATTATATATTCCACATTGGACATAAATGGTCTGACTCATTGACTTAAAAGGAAAATTAATCAAACCTTTGCCTCCTGCAAACAAACAAATCAAAATGGAATTCAAGAATAATTTGCTAAATAAAAATAATTAATGTGTACAATGTAATAAATACAGAACTTTTGAAGACTATCACCATGTAGCCCTACCTACAGAAAAAATAATTAGTCCCCACAACACAACTGGTTTTCTATTTAACCATCCAATTTGGCAGGGTTTTAATGTTGAAAATAACCAGTGATGCTTAATTTTAGATAATTGAAATTGCAGTTTTATGCTCCCATCATCAATGTCTCCATTCAGTGCTATAGAGATGGTTGACTGGATATAGTCATGACACCTATTTGGTGGTTAGAAGTTTGGGTAAAATGATCTATTGACTCTCTCCATTGCTAGCCTCTTAGCCATAGCTCGATTTCACTGCTGAAGGGACACAGCACAGCTGCTGGTATGGTATGTTAATAGCCTTGCCCTGGCACATAAGTTCTGAAAGCAAGATCTTAACTATATAAAATTATCTTCAAGTCAAATATTGGTTGTCACACTAACGAAAATATGCTCTAGAGATATTCATGTGGTGTTTTTGTTCAGAAAATGCATTTGCTTTCAACAGAGGTCAAAGAGAGAATATAAATTCTTGGTTCACGTATAAAGCAAAGCCTTCTATCTACTGGGGTGAAATTTCTGAAATAATCTTCCTAATTGAGTTACCAAGACAGCATTATCCCTTTAATACTAAGGTATCTGTCAAAAGTTCAGAACAGAATTGACTTCCTCTTACAGATGAGATTTCCAGAAAGCCACCTCTGTAACAAAAGGTGCTCATCCTGGCAATGTGAAAACAAACATTTGGACCTGCTCATAAGCCACAGTGTTAAAGTGAGTCCTTACAACTTGAAGCCTTTTGGTTTTGGGAGCCAAATACTCCTCATTTGCACTATTGATTACAAACTGCCAAGCAAAATGTGACCGACCATTGCATCAGAGGACATTAGAACCTTTATAAACCCTAATTCCACAGACCATCCTACTAGTCTCCTTGAAGACATCAAATGGCACAGACAAATGCTAGTGTGACTTTCGGAGACGTTGGACACATTAAGCTGTAATTGGTCTATGGCTATCTTATGTAAAGCAGTCCCTTTTACTGGTTCTGCACTCCACATCATGAGAGGCGCAACTGCTAGCCACATGCCAATTTCCAGGCACACACAAAAAGTGTATCACAGGTCCTGAAATCATGAGGATCTATATTTTCAGACATATCAGGAGCACCTTACAACCTTAGAGTGTTTTCTTAATATCTCTTGCCCTGGTACATCTCATCTGTGAAAGGAAATGGCTTCTGTTTTCAGACTTTTGACATACCATAGTTCTAGAGAAGGATGCTGCCACCGCAGGTCATGCAGTCACCTCAGGAACTGCTTGAAATCTGCTGCTGAAACTCGGTAGGTGACTGTGTACTTCAAGGATGAAAGCATGCCCGTAAAAATGATGAAGCCTTATGGAGAGCCGCTGCTACTGGTCCTTTAACAAGGGAGTCTCAGGTGGAGAGCTGCACTTAAGACTCAGCACAACTGGCCAAATTTCAGAGAGAAATCTCAGTGTGTGTCACAACCACATCACATTTCCTGTCACATTATTACAGAACAGAAGACTAACAAACTCTGAGAATCTCTAACATCAGCTATAAAAAGATAAATCAAAGTAACACATATGCTAATATGGTAGGAACCTGATACAAAGCTATAAAAGGTATTCTACAGATCACCTGTCTCCAAAGATCATTGATACTGGCCATTTCAGTTATTTCACTTACCAAAATTCATAAAGTGGGAATTTTTAACAAGCCATTCAAAAAAATTTTTCACCTTCTTCATTTTCTTCAGGATGCAAACCTAAGAGAGCAATATATTGACTTACTTTTAAAAAAAAAGCACCATTTTCAATTAGCAGAAGATGTTTTTCACAGAACACCTTTGCTGCAAATATCCAAATCTGCAAATACTTAAAGGCCCCTGTATAAAATGTCATAGCAAATCATGCCTCATCTAATGATGTGCCCAGCATGAGAATACCTTGTAAAGCTACTTCATAACTTTGGCAGAAACTCAAACTAATAGTTACAATGTCACTATACAATATAATATTTTGTGAAAACTGTCATACATGTATTGTTTCATTGAACTAATGTTATTATGTTTCATGATTGCAATTTCATATACCCTGCCACCATATTAACTAATCCCTAGACTATGATGCCTAACACAAAATAAATGTTATGAGAATTGTTATGCTATACTATTTTGAGAATAATTACATAAAATATTTGTGTATGTTATGTACAAACAAAAACTTTTGGATACTTTTTAATGAGGGTTGATTTAATCCATGGATCCAAAACTCACAGGTCCAGAGAGTTGACTATCCATTCAAATTCAAACTTGAAAAATACTTCAGTAATCATGCAAACATCTGGAGGAAATTGTAATTACAGAATCTGCCCAAATTTCCTGATGTTTAAATAATGACACACTGTAATCCTAATTTCAATCTTATTTTTATGGTGTTTTTCAGAATTCCTTGAAGTATCACTTGTATAAATGAGTTATAACTGGTGAAAATGGAGCAAATTAGAAGTGCACCATTTATTGGACACATAAAATCACACTTGTTCTTCTCAGTTCCCTATCCTGAAGCAAATAGACATGTTTATATTGAACATAATGTGCAAATGGAGAAAAATAGAAAAACAAAAAGCCTTGTTTCTACGAATAATTACTAGTGGAGAGCACACCAGCTAGAAACACTTAGAACTCATGATTAAGAAATTAGTAAATATTATATTGGTTCATTAGATGCTTTAGGGCTTTCTTGTTGCTGTGCTTAAATGCCTCAGTAAAAACAATGTAAGGGAGAACAGGCTGATTAGATCACAGCTCCAGGTTATAATACATCATTGCAATGAAGCCAAAGTGACAGTAGCTATCATGGCAGTCAGGAATGCATGCACTCAACCTTTCTCTATGTCTATACTCCAGTATTTATCAAACCATGGGAATGATGCCACCTACAGTGGGTGGAGTATTTCTGTATTAATGAATATAATTAAAATTATTCTCAGACACTTTGGGAGACCCTTCTCTCTGGTAATTCTAAATTGTATCAACTTAACAACTAAAATGAACCATAAAAACTAGAAAGCATTATCTTATAAACTACAAACATCCATTTACATAGAACATAAATGTAAGCAAATTGAAGCATTATGCATCATTAATATATACAGGTATGGGATGAAATGATGATGAAGTGATATAAAAGTGATATATCCATAAGCCTGACAACCTGAGTTCAATTCCAGGGGCCCACATAAGAAGTCAGATGAGGTGGTAAATATCTGTAACCCCAGTGATCTTACAATAAGATAGAAAGTAGATACAGGAGAAATAGCAGATAGATCCTTCCCCAACAATGTATATAGTGAGAATCAACTCCCCAAACTTATCCTCTGACACCCCCACACACTGTGGCACAACACACTTGCACCTGCATGCATACATATATGCACACAGATACACACACACTCACACACACAATTAAAAATAAATACATGCATATAAATTCTGAAGAAATTAAAAACATGATTAACATAAATATCAGGGTCATTGTTAATTATTATTATTAACTGTAGTATAGAGGAAAGACTCTAAGAAGTAACACTAAGGATATTCACTTCATTTTTATTTAAACTGTGAATGTACTTAAAAATGAATTCATTTGTAGAGATGCCATAGTCTACTGTATAATTTTAATGATTTTTGTAATAGCTAAAGTTTGTTAGGCAAATTGTGGGGATATAGACTTTTAATCCCAACACTCAGAAGGCAGAAACAGGTGGATCTCTATGAGTTCAACATCAATCTGGTCTACATAGAATGTTTCAGGCCAGACAGTATTACAAAGCAAGACCATGTCTCAAAGCAAATTTCAATAAATAAAATAAAGTAAAATAGCTAAAATATTAAAGCAGATATTCACTGGGAATTTGACACTGACCCAAAATATTTAGGCAAAGGGCTTGTAATGTAATTCAGAACATATAATTTATTGTTTATTAAAGGCAAAGGTACTGGTTTACTCCTACATGAAAAATTTAGTCTTGGTAGAATATTTACTGTTTCAGGAAGTACAGGAGATTTAACACTTTTCAGAGTTATTCAATATTTTAATGTTGAGAAAGTAGCTTCACAAAAATATGTAATACACAATAATACAAGTATGCATAGGTGCTTTCATAATATTTTTAATATCTTTAACCATCACCAAAATTCATTTAATGATTTTTATGCAAATCCAATCAGCAACTTAAACAGAAAATTTTAAAGCCAAGTACTACAACACAATATAATCTAAGTGATACAATCTAATTTGATTAGATGCTGGGGAATGATGTTAGAAAACTATTGAGAAATTTGTTTCTGTAATTAAACAATTACATTTCTCTAAGAGCAGAAAACTGCATATGCAAAGAAAAGGTATAGTGATCTATAACATATAGTAGTTCTTAATCTGGGCTGAGGAGTTCTAGGTAGCCTTTGATTTCCTTATGTGAAGTAAAGGTACACAATGCAAAGTGAATGGGTTGTATGTTCAGAATCAAGGCTTTAGTGAAGTTTCCCAAAACAACACAGATCACCACTTACGTAAGCACTGTGACTTTATTATGCATTTAATTGTGTCCAGAAATGTTTTATTGTACTTAAAATTTTGTAATCTCCACATCCATACATTCATTTATGTGGCCTTAATGTGGGTTCATCACACATAAAAGAAGGTATACTTAATATCATATTCTAGTACCAAGACAGAATATGCAAAAATCAATAAATGTGAGGAAAAACTGGCCTCATTGGAGAAAATATGATTTAGTCTTCCAGACACCAGAATTACTGTCCAGTTCAGTACTTGTTAAAGAAACAGCAGGCTTTCCATTCAAAGAGAAGTGGAGCTGTAAACAATTGACAACTGGTGACTTAGTTGTTACATGTCCAATACTGTTAAAGAGTATTGCAATCCATCTGGGACAACCATGGAGGACAATCTCAGCTCCTAGGTTTCTTCCCTTGTTGGCTGAGGCCTATACTCAACAAATCACCTCATGAAGCTTAATGTTGACTTATAATCTACAGAAGTGTGGACCTTGGAAACTTCCACATACAATCCCTGCATGATTTCTACCTCAAAGTGGGCTCCATAGGAAATTGACCTAAGGGATTTTTCAGTCTTCAAAAGTCATGTTGTATCATGATATCCTGACATAAATATTCTTCCTCTATATTTATTATTCTTAGATTTGGTCTTCTCATAGTGCCCCAGATTTTCTGGATGTTTTCTGTCAGGAGAATTTTAGATTTTTATGTCTCTTGGACTGAGGTATCCACGTCTTCTATTTTTTGAAAGTCCCATACATGTGGTTCTCTCTTCCATCTCTTATACTCTGTTGGCGAGGCCTGCCTCTGAGGTTCCTGTTCAAGTTCCTAAACTTTTCAGTTCCATATTTCCCCCCATTTCCATATTTCCCACCATTTGTAGTGGGTTTTTTTTTTTTTGATTGACTGTATTCTATTTTCCCCTCTTGAACTGTTTTTATCCATTTCCTTCCATTGTTTGTTTGCATTTTGTAGCTGGAGAATTTCTCTTGGGTCCCCCCAGCCCCTGCAGTCCTGCAGCCCACTTATAAAATAATCACTCAGAAACTTATATTACTTATAAACTGTATGGCCAAGGTAGGCTTCTTGCTAACTAGTTATTATATCTTAAATTAACCCATTTCTATTAATCTATAAGTTGCCACACGGCTCGTGGCTTACCAGTATATTAACATCTGCTCCTCATGGCAGTGGCTGGCAGAGTCTCCTCACTCAGCTTTCTACTTCCCAGACTTCTCCTCTTGCTTTGTCCTGCCTATACTTCCTGCCTGGCTGCTGGCCAATCAGCACTTTATTTATTAACTAATCAGAGCAACACATTCAGAGCATACAGAATATCCCACAGCACTTTCCTTTTTCTTTTTTTCAAAAGGGAAGGATTTAACTTTCACATAGTAAAATTACATATAACAAAACAATTATCAAGCAAGAATTACAGTTATAATATCTAGTCTATTTATATTTGGCAAAATTAAAGAAAATATTCTATATATCCTATATTTTTGAGTCTAAGGTTTCATATCTAACTTATCTTTTATCATAACTAAGGAAAATTATAACTATCTGGTCTTCAACTACATCAAAGACCTCAGAAGGATATAATATTGCCTGAGAAATGAGAGAAGGAAGCAAGCAACTTTCAGGAGTCTTGCCAGAGTAGACAGAAACAGCTGGCAGCCTGGACAATCATCCAAAGTTCCTCTGTAAAGTTGGGGCATCTGTCTTCAGCCAGAGGCCTAGACTCTCTCAGTCACTTCTCTCTGTGTCCTGTAGAATGTCTGGCAGTTTCCTCTGTGAAGCAGGAACCTGAAGGACCATTTTGCCAAGCAAGGTTCAGTGGTCACCTTCCTATGCATCCTGCATGTCCAGTAGATGTAACATTTTGTGTAGCAGTCCAGGCAAGAACAGTTTCTTGCCCAAATGGTTATTTTTGCCAAGAAGAAGATAAACTCCATATAGAGTGTCTTCAATGCCCATCTTCCTCTCTGAAGTAAATTGGTGCTGCCAGGAGCAGACATGTCTCACTGTCCAGAAAGTCTAAATTTTTAAAACATTTTAAATGCCATATTCTATAGGTCTTTGAACTGTTTGAAGATTAACTATCTATCTGAAATATATCTATGTATACCTAGAAAACTTAACTAACATGGCTACAAGTTTGACTATCAGAGAAGACTAATTATTTATCTGTATCTCTTAATTATCCATTACAATTTAAATGAGTTACATAAACATAATACCTTAAGCAAGAGTAGAAATATATATAGTAAAACAAAATCAACTCTAAATTTGTATCAATAAACTAAAATCTGTACCAATGTAAAACATTTTAAACAAGTTGCTCCTTGAAAGTAAGTTCAACAATCTATCCTTTTATCCTATCATATCTATATCCTATCTTTCTATATCATATCCCCCTTTCTTCTTTTAGAAAAATATTGACTATGACCAATGACAATTTGTAACCAACAACCTAAACAAGGACAAACATCCATAATTTAATTTTTGTGAATGTGGGTGTAGTTTTCTGGGCTACTTCCTGCTGGATGAGGGCACTGTAATCTTATGGGGACACAAAGAAAATTTTAGGATTATGGAGTAGTCTGTGAGGCTGTATTGTCTGAGCCAGTTGCCTTGAAACTGTTCTGGATGTTGGATCATCTGGGCCATGGTGTCATCAGAAACCTTTCAGGGGGTCTTGGCTGGTCAAACCTGATGTATCTCAATCTGGAACAAATCCATAGCCTTTTGCTTTCTGTGGAAACAAAAGCAGAGCCTCCTTTCCAAAGCAACATATCCTTAGATCCAAATTTTGAAGTCAAGGTACCTTTAAAATATACATATTGGTTTAACTCATCTACCTTTACAATTAAGTGTCTCTCTGCAGTTAAAAACATCAAAGACAACACAATCCAGATTCTCTGTGTAATATCCATCTTTATGTGGCTTATTTTTATATTACCTTTACTGTGTCTTTAATGACTTTATTTTTATATAACTGCATATAACTGTATATATTTGTTTTTTTTCCTCTCTCCCAAGCCTCCATACATTTTTACACACATTGTAAACTATTCCGTCTGAATCTGTCTTATTGTGAACCCATTGCTTTAAATTGTAGTATTACTAGGACTGAAATGGCAGCTTGGCTGCTGGTTCCACCCACTTCAACTTTCCAACATGGCAGTGCTACATTTACTGCCAGCTTTGGAGGAATCTTGCTCATCTTGACTCTGTGAAGCAGTGGGTCTATCCACCATGTACCATGTTGCACGGTGTAACTCAGTGGGAATAGATCAAGCCCACATGCCTCAAACCTGCCATAGAGTAACTCAAGCCCACATGTTGCAGCATCTCGATGCCTGCATGAGACACGTTTTTAGCTCTGTTTAGAACTGTTTGTTAAATATTGTCAGGTTTTAGGTGGAAACTAGAGCTATTAGGTGCCATTTGTAGTTGGAGTTATCTCCAGTCCAGTCCAGGCCTGCAGCCACTCAGATCAAAATAAACACACAGACACTTGTATTATTTAAACTGTTTGGCTTAATAGCTCAGGCTTCTTGCTATCTAGTTCTTATATCTTAAATTAACTCATTTCTATTAATCTATAAGTTGCCACATGGTTTGTGGCTTACCAGTACTTTGCATCTTGTTTTTCATGGTGGCGGTAGCTGGAAGGCATCTCGTGACTCAACCTTCCACCTCCCAGAATTCTACTCTCTCCTTATCCTGCCTACACTATACTTCCTGCCTGGCTACTGGTCAAACAGCACTTTATTTATTAATCAATCAGAGCAACACATTCAGATCATACAGAATGTCCCACAGCAGTGTTTTCATAGATCCTGTTAAGGGATTTATTGATTTCTGCCATAAGGACCCCTATCTATCATATTCATAAAGTTGTTTTAAGATCTTTGTTTTGTGCTTTAGCTAAGTTGGAATTCATGGGATCTATTGTGATAGGGTTGCTGGGCTTGACTAGAGACATACTGTCCTGACTGTTATTGTGTTTTTCTGTTGGTGTCTACATATCTGGGATTGGAGAGATTGCAATTCTAAGTGCTGAGATCTCGTCTAGTTTTTGTTGATAAGGTGTTTTATTCCTTAGTGTCTTTTGTCCTCTCTGGTTCTTAGGAGTATATGGTGGCTGTGTGTTGCCTGGTAGGGAATCCTTCTGGGATCCTTCTAGGTAAGGCCATCAGGGTTTCCAGGTAAAATTTGTTTTTATGTGCTGGGACCTGACACTTAAAAATGAGGATAGTTATGAGGCAGGTTGAGGGTTTAGGGGAGAAAAGAAAAGTGTCCCAACAGAATCTGCTTAGTCCCCTGGGAATGAGAGCAAAGAGTGAGTAAAAGTAAAAAAAACATGGTGTACTACAGAGGTGAGCAGGGACTGGGGAATTGAAAATATGTCTTGTGTTATGTTTTATTACTTTTTGTTTTATTGGTTAATATAATAATGTGTCCTTAGTATTCAAATTCTGAGAAGATGTCATATAGTAATTTATGCATGGATTTTTAGGAAAATAATACTTTGATTAAAAAGAAACCAAATTTTCAAATTGAAATATGAGGCAGTTACCTACAGGCCAATATTTAAAATAAATAGCTTAAGGTTTATTTGACTTCAACACATTCTTGTTAGAGAATGTCAAGAAACATCAAATGCAAAGAAGATATATTTCTGGTTATTGATAGAAGACGATGATTCTACAGTCAAGACTTCCTTCATGTGAATGTATACAGATATATGCAGTCTAATTCCTATTTCAATGCACACAGCCTGTAATTACTTTCTGTCCATCAACTTCTAATTAACTTTTGAATTTCATACCTCTCAGAACCCCTACTTGGGATTTTAAAATAAATATTAGGATTTTCCATTTAAAACGTAATTTGCATAGCTTCTATTCTTTAAAGAAAAAAATCTCATTTAGAATAGTTTTAAAGTAATTATGAATTTAGGATTGAGGCTGATTGATGTATATTTGTTCCTTTAAAATTATCTCTCCAATTATGATCCATCATTGATAGGAATCATATCTCTTTATGAAATAACACAGACTATTCTCCAGGTACTTTCAGTCCAAAGATGAACTAAATTCTCTATAAAGGGAAATACCTTGTTTCAAAGTGAATTGATTGATCCTGGTAAGATTTTTTTAAAATAGACCAAGAAAAAGAATATTAATCTCTCTGCAGTATGGAAATTCCAGTAGTAAATTTCTCTTCTTCCCTTTCTTTTTCCCCTTACAGAGATAGACCATGGCCTTAAAAGTAGCTGAATGCATACTAATATTGCTGATAAGTTGATATTTCATAGTTGAGACCATTTTCTCTACTACTGTAACCTGCAGCAGACAAAGCAAGTATCATGAGGATAAATAGGACAAGACTTGATTTTGCTGTTTGTCCAATACTAGCACTTTAGTAACGTTTGGATAAAAGGATGACACAGGCGAATAAGCCAAAGTGGATGAGGTGAACCCAATGTGGCCTTAATCTTACACAACTCCAGGCAACCCCAGGAAAGCTGTTGGGAGTAGAAAAGGTGGTCTTCCCAAAAAAAGAGCACAGAAATTTGTTGTCCAGTGCCATGTGATCAGCCCTGAAAACACACATACAAGTAACATTAGGTGAACTAAAGAAGTCATATTTAGCTTATGTATGTAGATACATATAGACATGCAGCAATCATTGGTGGAAACGGAGACCATGAATTTGAAGGAGAGTGGGAGAGTTTAATATGGGAGGGTTTGGAGTGAGGAAATGGAATGGAGAAATGTTGTAATTATATTATAATATCAAAAATAATATAAAATAAAGAAATACTTGGGTGAATGAGACACCAAAGAGAACAAAAGATACACTGAGTAAATATTTGTAGAGAGCAAACAGGAGTAAGACTAAAATGTATCCACAAAGAATATATGAATGAAACAGTTTACAGGCAGATAAGAATGCTTCCTATTATACAAAAACCGAGAGGTATAAGTGGGCCAAAGGCAAGAAGCCATGACTGACTTGAGCAGCTCAGGACTTCAGAATAATTCCACCTCATCTCCTTGTCTAACCTTTTTGCTGAGCATTCTGTGTGTCTTGAAAGTTCATATCCAGGCAGTAGAAGCTTTCGTAAAGCAATACAAAAGTCAGGATGTTATAGTAATAGTCACTGGCTTACTTATTTAAGGTAAAACACGTGACCACAAACCAAAAGCGGGGAAAGATATCAAATTCCAAAATCAATACACGTCTGCATGAAACCACGCACTACAATTCAGATTATGCTGAAACTTCAACATGACGTGTTTTCTAAAAATTCATGCAGATTCCATATGTTTTATAAGTGATATTTCCTATAAATGAATTCTGTTGATAGCATTTAATTTCTTTAGCTACTTTACAAATCAGGCAGTTGAAATATTTTCCATTACAATAGAAAAAATAGAACTGAAGCTGCTTTAGTACTCTATGAACAAAACAGCAAAAGGAATCACATATGAGAATCCATTATGGAAACTATTTCCTAACCATGATTTGGTTTTCAAACATTAACTGTTTATGCATCTAAAAATTAATCAAGTAAGAGATTAGTGTTATCATTGATTTCTATTCTTGCTTCTGAAGGATAATAAATTAACTCTTTGTTGGAGTTTCTGCATCATCTAGCCTTTAGCAATATATTTCAGGCTCTTTCTCATGCCCTTTATATAAAGAAAAATACCATTCATTGAGAACATTACCAAAACACAATACTTATTTATCTCTGTCTCTTATTTAGGGGAACTTGAATAATTAAAATATCCCACCTAACATTTTCACAGTCTGTAGAAATCTCACTACTTGACATGATATATATTCTTACATACCTTTATATGAGTCTTTGCTATTCTTTTTTCATGTCCAGTGTTCTGTTAAAACAACTAATCTTCCTGTGTGCTGAGTGTCTCTTGTTTCCCTGAAAATCATAAGTAGAGTCATTGTTATGTCACTAGACTTTACTTTTTAAACTGTAATGTCTTCCTTTATCCTTTTGGTAAATCAGTGTTTCAGAAACTCAGTTTCTCTCGGAGAGAGAAAGCAGGGGTGTTAGGTATTGGGGTATCTGATTAAAGCAACAAACCAAACTTAATTATTATTATGGTAAAAACAAGCATATGATCAACAGAAAGTACCAACTCCTCTTATACCATTCTTACTGTTAAATACTCAAGTTGGTCAGTGGAGAATCAGGGATTGGCTAATTACTAAGATTCCTGAACAAAATGATTCACAGACCTTAATGTACAGAGTAGAGTATATAAGAAAATATGGAAAGCAAATAGCACCTATGTTAGTTGGGGCTGTCATTAAGTATTTATTCTTATGACAGTAGGACATACAGTCCCATCCTACCTATGAAGCTATAGATAATTGCTAGCTACTAGAAGAGGGATCAATAATTTCTCTGTTTAGCCAGTGCTAAATCAACCATGCTCCAGTGGAAGACCACACAAGTAGGAATATTTGGATGACACAAACTTGTCTGAAAGATTTAAAAAAAGGAAAAAAGTATAAAACAAAATTGGGGAAGGGGGATTTGATGTGGGAAAATTGGCTGGAGGAAGATGAATATGATTGAAACAAGTTGTATGACACTCTCAAAAAAACTAATAAAAAAATTCTTTCTTCTTCACAAAGAGGAGACTAAAACGGCACATGATGTCACAGACTTCTACCGGTCTCAAATAAAATGACCCAAAAATAGAAGTGTCAGGGTAGGGATTTATATACAAAATAAAAAAAATCTGAATCTTCACTATTCTCAAGGGACTGTAAGGCACTGGCCGTACACTGAGTCTAGTGTAGACAGGAGAGCTTGCTATGAAAGTCACAAAAACAACATAGTATTTGTTGCAGTCTGTGGTAGAGTCTGAAGCAGCACACAGATTGTTTTCATGAAGATCTGGGTTTCTCCTATCATTCTGAATATTGTTTTGTTTTTACCCCAAATGCAAAGATCTTTGTAATTTTTCTCATCTGTTATATACTTTAATTAAAAAAACATATATATATATATATATATGTCAAACTTCAAACATCACAGTAAACAAAAGTATTGGTGGAAATGTACAGCTAATTCTTGAATATAAAACCTTATTGCTACTTTGAAAGTAACAACAGGACCATTAGTGTAGCTAGAGTTTTCCTGCCTTGCCCAGAGTCAGGACAAATCTCTGTCACTCGTCAGTCTCACAGCCGCTCAGACACAACCAAGTAAACACAGAGACTTATATTGCTTACAAACTGTATGGCCATGGCAGGCTTCTTGCTAACTGTTCTTATAGCTTAAATTAATCCATTTCTATAAATCTATACCTTGCTTGTGGCTTACCAGCATCTTCACATGCTGCTTGTCATGGCGGCAGCTGACAGTGACTCCTTCCGCCTTCCTGTTCTTTCTTTTCTCCTCTCTGTTAGTCCCGCCTATAATTCCTGCCTAGCCACTGGCCAATCAATGTTTTATTTATTGACCAATCAGAGTAATTTGACATACAGACCATCCCACAGCACATTAGTGTTCAGCAAAGCTCACCTTGCATCATCGCAATCTGATTCTAAGCATTCATCTCACAGACCAGCAATGCCACATCAAAGCCAGCCAGTAGAAGTTCATGGGAGTATTATTCAAAATTTATCCTGGAAACCATCCAGTTGTTTATCAATACTGGTGGTTGTAAATATATTTTGCTGTATCAACTCTGTGAGATCTTGTATCATAATGAAAATGAACGATCTTGTATAACTCACAAGGTCATGTTTGTAGATGAATCTCAAAGAGAATGCATATCAAAGAGGTAAAACATACAATGCATTTTAAATACTCCCATGCGTACAAGGATTTTTAAAAGCAAAGCACTGTAATGCCAGAAGTTTCACATTAGAAAGAGGATGAAAAGTGGATGAAAGCATGAAAGTCTTTCTGGTACATTTATGAATAACACAGATGTATTATCTCTGTAGTATCAAATGAACTGTAAATTTGTATTCTGTGTACTTTGTCTATTCATGGCATAGATATTAGACAAAAACACTCAAGTATTCAATAAGTTAGGTTGAAAATTGTTTTATCATTGCAACTATTACTGAGAGTCATAGGAGAAGCAATCTAAGACATAAATTTATTTAAAATATACAGATGTAGTTAAACAGTAACACTAAACAGATGAGAAGGATAAACTAAGAAGAAACAAAACAAGCTATACACAATAAAGAATGTAGCAATAGAAAAGGAAAATAGGGTATCAGACACAGTTATTATAGATGACAGTAATAATTTAGATTAGAAATATGATAATTGTGAAGATATTTTATATATAATATATAATAGATTGACCTATTGTGATTATAAAATTATTCTATTTTAAATGTATATTTCTAGAATTGTTTAGAAGAGAGAAACAAGTAATACAATAAATCTAACATTTTAAATTCTAGTTACTTATAGAAATAAACACAGGGTTTGCATGATTTACCTTTATATATTACTTTTGGATAAGATGAATAAAAAAAGTACACCTGAAGATTCGCTGGCAGTGTGTAAAATGGGAGACACAGTTACTGCTAGTTCATATATTACATTTTATAATACTAAAGCACGATCTTCAGTTCTGTGCTATTGATCACGCAAAAATGCATATAATGGTATGGAAGTGAAAAGACTGAAAATGGGTGTTCACTTACTTCTTGCTACATTTTCTTATAGACGCTTCTCACAATTGGCAGCAGCTGAAGTATAGTTTTCAGTGAGAAAAATAAAAGCATGCTCCCTCCTTTTCTACATAACTAAAGTAGCTGTCAGATAAGGAAAGCAGGGGAAAGAATTTATTTGGTCTAAAATAAAGAATCCGAGGTGAGTAAAGGGCTCTGAGACTAGGAATACTTAGAATCAAATACCTCACCTGTCACCGAAAGTGAATAAACAATAATCTCCTGAAAAAGGCCTGCCCATGTCAACAGAGAAGTAACCACACACATTTCCCCAACGAGTGCCCATAAATTATAATAAAAGGATCAAAATCCTACAGTTGTTTTTGAAATGCCTCATCTTGGACCCCCTCATTAGCAATAACTTTGGGAAAGGAAATCTATTAAATGGTACAATCTGGCTCTTTATTTCCCCATGGATAAATTCATAGAAATCAAGCCAAAGTTTTAGATTGATAATGGGCTGTGAAAGAGGTGTGGGAATAGTTATTTGTCATACATTTGTCTTGGAAGAGTTATTCCTTTAAGAAGCATTTAGATTTTAATTGTACCCGTATTCAGCTGAATCCTACAGAGGGCTTCTGTCCTGAATAAGTCATCACTTTTAGAGTCCATTTAAGTCCTTGACAATTATGGCCACATAAGACTTAGGCAGCTAAGACGTCACTAAGCAGGACCACAGTGTTTCAAAACAAACAAAGTAGAACCACTGGAAAGAAGCCACCCACTATAAGTAACTACCTTCACTTAGAAAGTTATTTCTGACAAATGGTGAGCCAATAACTTTTCTGCAGAAATAAATTTTATAAAAAGAGTAATGTCAAAAAAAGAACAATGTCATCATTTTCTGTATACATGTCGTTGCTTCTTTAAAAATCACTTCAAACATCTTTACAATGTATAATGATCTTATTTTCTAATTGTTTCGTTAAAATAAAAGTCACATTAAATGTGAACACATATAAAATCTAAAGCATTTTATATAGATACCTTGGGTGAGTGTGTGGATATGTTGTCCAGAATAAGTGGTAGGCAAACACTGTGGATACTCACTTTGTGAGGAGTTTAGCACAGGAGTATGCCCCGTGAAGAAGCTACTGGAACATTTTTAGCAGTAGTTATTTCCACTTTTCTTTTCTTTTTGCTAATTAACCTGGAGCTAAGAGACTGGCTATACTGAATTATCCATCATTAACAAATAATAAAGTCCAGTGGGTCCTTGCTTGCTTTCTTATACATATCTTACTTAGGCTATTTTTATTATTGACATCAAACATGTTTATAACACATGATGGAAAATTATAAAAGTATATCTTCTTTTTCTTTCTCTGTGGTATATGAGACAGTTTCTCTGTGTAACAGCTCTGGCTGTCTTGGAACTCGCTTTGTAGATCAGGCTGGCCTCAAACTCAGAGATCTTCCTCCCTCTGCCTCCAGAGTACTGGAATTAAAGGCATGCACCACCATCACCCTGCAAGAGTATATCTTTCTAATACCCTATATTTTGAAAAAACTATAAGCCGACAGAAATAATATTATTATATCGTTTTAATTTTCTTGAACATAAAATATTATGTATTTTATATCTGAGAGGGTTTTTTTTACATTGCTGTGTGTGTATGTGTGTGTGTGTGTGTGTGTGTATGAATGAGTAGAGAAAATTTTTCATAAATCAGTTCTTTCCTTCCATCATACAGTTCTAGGTATCAAACTCAGGTCATCAGGCTTAAAGGCAAGCACCCTTACCTGATCTTGGCAACCCTAAGAAGTATTTTGAGTTTTGAAATTTGTGGTGTTTTATTTTTAATATTGAAACTTTGAAAATGTATTCTTCTCCAATAATTTTGAGTTCAAATTGGTCTATCTTATTTGTTTTGTGTTTGAGACTGTAGCAAAGCACCTTAGCCTCTACTTACATAGTCTTTAAACTTTCATATTTACCTTGAAATAAAATTCATGTTCTCCTTTTCCTAGGCATGTAAGCAAGTCTCAAGATGGTGGTTTCCATAGGAATAGCTCCCATAGACCTACATAGTTGAATACTTCATCATCAGGTAGTGGCACTACTCAAGAGGGATAAGGAGCTGTTTCTTTGTTAGAGAAATTGTGTCACTGTGAGTGGGCTTAGAATTTTCAAAAGCCCAAGGCAGACCCCTTGACTCTCTCTTCCTGCTGCCTATGGATCAGGATGTAGAACTCTCAGGTACCTCTCCAGCGCGATGTCTGCCTGTATGCCAAGATGCTCCCAGCCATGATGAGAATGGACTACATCTCAGAAACTGTAAGCCATCCCCAATTAAATGCTTTCTTATAAGAATTACCAAGTCATGGTGTCTTTTCACAGCAATAGAACAGTAAGACAATAGTATTTAATTCTATTTCATGTGAGTCTTACTGCATTAATTATTATTCATCTTATTTTTCTTGAACTTCCATGTCCACATCATACTGTTAATTGTATATGTGTGTTATATATATATGTAAGTATGTGTGTGTGTGTGTGTGTGTGTGTGTGTGTGTGTGTGTGTACTTTCAGAGATGCATGTATACTGGGAATCAAGTTTTTTTAAGTGAGCAGAAGGGAGACATGTAGGTGAGTGCTTACAATTCCAGTACTCAGAATCATGTATGAATAGGAGGATCACCAAAATTTAAAATCTATGTTATCTACACAGTGAGTTCCAAGTCAGCCAGGGCTACACAATGAATTCCAGGTCAGTCAGGGATACATAGTGATGTCTTCTTTCCAAACTGAAATAAAAGGAACAAAAGACCTGATTAGGCATTTATCCACAAGTGGCAGAGAAAACAATGAGTAGTAACTATGTGAAAACATGTTTTACCTCATTAGTCACCAGGGAAATGCAAATCAAAACACAATGGAGTTTAAATTTGCAATTCCATTAAAATAGCTGCTAACAAAAACACAAATAAATACGATTGACTAAGATCTGCATAAATTAGAAATCTTGTACATTTTTTACTGGCAATGTAAAATAGTGAAAGATCATAGAAGTCACTAAAACTTCACATAGAATCAGTATGTGATTGGGTGAGTCCCTTGTGAATGACTAAGAAAATGAATTTTAAGGGTTGTAGAATGGCTCAGCATTTATGAGAATTGTTGCTGTTGCAGAGGATTC
This sequence comes from Peromyscus eremicus, assembly GCF_949786415.1. Taxonomy (NCBI): domain Eukaryota; kingdom Metazoa; phylum Chordata; class Mammalia; order Rodentia; family Cricetidae; genus Peromyscus; species Peromyscus eremicus. The sequence goes on from NC_081431.1 coordinate 48,623,512, forward strand.
TGATGAGGAGTCCAGCACCCATGGGGAAGCTCACAACTCTCTGTTCCAGGGGCATCAAACATGCATGTAGTGAACAAACATAGATGCAGGCAAAACACCCATTTACATCAAAATAAATCATCTTAAAAAATTGGTAAAGATCCAACACAGTATGAGCAGAATCATGTTGGTAAAAATAGTATCACAGTCAAATATGGAAATAAGTCAAATTGTATAACCTGAGACTGTAATTACTAAAAAGAAAGAGGAATATGGAATGTCCACATAGACCATTATTTTTAAAGTGTATTCAAGAACACTAAAAATTTATTACCTGAGCTTACACCTTAGGAAATCAGTCACAAACAAATTAAAAGTGTAATGAAAATTCTTTTTATTTGAAGAAATAAAATTAATAAAATTGATAAAAATCTATTTATACAAACCAATGGACAGAAGTGAGGATGATCAGGTCACAAATCACTGCTGTCAAAAAAGAGAGTACAGTTTGGACATGGCAGTAGAAGTTTGTGTAACTTAAAATCAACAAGATGAGATTTTAAACTGATTGTTGTTGTCCCTAAGACTTAGTGCAGAATTGTTTTAAATAAATACTGTGAAACTGGGATCTTTAATTTTCATTTTATACTACATTTTATTTTCTCATTCTTATTATAGTTATCTACAGTATGCATTGAAGTTATATAAACGAAGTACTACCATGATGTAACTAGACACACAAAATTCTTAGCATAGTCATCTTTATTATTAGGAAGAGCAAGTGAGATCCACTTTTTAAAACACTTAAACATACAATATGAACTGTAGTCATGCTGTGAGGTTGGTCTATAGTCTTGTTTGTACTGCACAAGCAGAAGTTTGTGCCTTTTGATCCATACCTCACCTTCATCCTCCTCATCCTCCCAGTCTCTCTCCTAGTATCCAATATTTTAACCCCATTTATTAAGTTTTGGGCTATTTTAGATTCTGCATATAAAGTATGTCACACCATATTTGTCATTCAGTGTTTAGTGCTCCTTTTTTAGAGTAGAACCTCTACCTTCATCCATATTCTTTCACATGGCAAGATTTTAAAAGTGGAATAGTTTTCTAGTCTATTGCATCTAGTGTACTGCAATTTCTTTACACATTCACCTGTTAACAGACACTTAAGTGTTTTTATGTCCTGGTTATTATAAATAATGTTGTTCTAAATATAAGAGAAAACTAACTGATTCAGGTGCTGAAATAATTTTTCTTTACTATGCAGACACAAGAGGGATTGTTCCACCATCTCATTGTCATGGCTGTATTTTTTAGTGGGACTTCTATATTTATTTCCATAGTGATGATACTAGTTCGCATTTCCAACAACATAGCAGGTCTTCTCTTTTCTCCATAGCACAATCTCAAAAGATCACTATCTCCTATATTTTTTGAAAACAAAGACACTAAAAGATGTGAGGTGATACTTTGTAATTTTGAGTTATACTCCTCTAATGATTAGATGTATAGAGCACCTTTTCATGGTCTGCTGTAGCTAGAGTTTTTCTGCCTGACCCACAGTCAGGACAAATCTCTCTCACCTGCCAGTCCCACAGCCACTCAGACCCGACCAAGTAAACACAGAGACTTATATTGGTTACAAACTGTATGGCCGTGGCAGGCTTCTTGCTGACTGTTCTTACAGCTTAAATTAATCCATCTCTATAAATCTATACCTTGCCACGTGGCTCATGGCTTACCAGCATCTTCACATGCTGTTTCTCATCGTGGCAGCTGGCAGTGTCTCTCTGACTCAGCCTTCCACTTCCCAGCTTTATTCTCCTCCTTGTCCTGCCTACACTTCCTGCCTAGCCAATGGCCAATCAGTGTTTTATTTATTGACTAATTAGCAACACATTTGCCATACAGAACATCCCACAGCACTTCCCCCTTTTTTTTTTCAAAAAGGAAGGTTTTAACCTTAACAAAGTAAAATTATATGTAATTTGGGAATTTGGGCGTAGCTTCTCTTACTACTTCCTGCTGGAGGGGGGCGCTGTATCTTATGGGGACACAAAGAAAATTTTAGGATTATGGAGTAGTCCGTGAGGGTGTATCGTCTGAGCCAGTCGCCTTGAAACAGTTCTGGATGTTAGATCATCTGGGCCATGGTGTCATCGGAGACCTTTCAAGGGGTCTTGGCTGGTCAAACCTGATGTATCTTAATCTTGAACAAATCCATAGCCTCTGGTTTTCTGTGGGAACAAAAGCAGAGACTCCTTTCCAAAGTAACATATCCTTACATTCAAATTTTGAAGTCAAGATATCTTTAAAATATGCATATTGGTTTAACTCAGCTTCCTTCACAATCAAATATCTCTCTGCAGTTAAGAATCTCAAAGACAACACAATCCAGATTCTCTGTGTAATATTCATCTTCACGTGGCTTATTTTTTATATTAATTTTACTGTCTCTTTAAAGACTTTATTTTTTAAAACTATGTATTTGTTTCTATAACTGTATATATCACCTTTTTTGTCTCTTTCAAGCCTATGTATATTTTACACACATTGTAAACTATTACATCTGAATCTGTCTTATTGTGAATCTATTGCTTTAAACTGCAGCAGCTGTGGCTGCTGGTTCCGCCCACCTCAGCTTCCCACCCAACATGGCAGTGGTACTTTACCGCCAGCTCTGGGAGCTATCGTGGGTCTATGCTTTTATCCAAGCAGCATGTAGCCCAGAAACCTATTTTTTTTTTTTTACTAGCAAAGGCTAAATCCACCACGCAGCTTAATGTGCCACTTGCAGTGGCCTCATTCCCGCCATCCTGCAGGTCGAGTGCACATGCTAGGAACCCACTAGTAGCTCAAACTGGCAGCTGCCACTCATTTGAGAGAGATAATTAAGAATTGTTTTTAGTTCTGTTTTAGAATCTTTTTTTCAGTTTTTAGGTGGAAACTCTTGCCACCACTTTGGACGCCATTTGTAGCTAGAGTTTTTCTGCCTGACCCACAGTCAGGACAAATCTCTCTCACCTGCCAGTCCCACAGCCACTCAGACCCAACCAAGTAAACACAGAGACTTATATTGGTTACAAACTGTATGGCCGTGGCAGGCTTTTGCTGACTGTTCTTACAGCTTAAATTAATCCATCTCTATAAATCTATACCTTGCACACGTGGCTCATGGCTTACCAGCATCTTCACATGCTGTTTCTCATTGTGGCAGCTGGCAGTGTCTCTCTGACTCAGCCTTCCACTTCCCAGCTTTATTCTCCTCCTTGTCCCGCCTACACTTCCTGCCTAGCCAATGGCCAATCAGTGTTTTATTTATTGACTAATTAGCAACACATTTGCCATACAGAACATCCCACAGCTGTCTGCCAGTTTTATGTCTTCTTGGAGAAATATCTATGCATATTCTTTGCTTTTAAATTGGATTATTTGTAGGGTATTGTAGCTAGAGTTTTCCTGCCTGGCCCACAGTCAGGGCAAATCTCTCTCACCTGCCAGTCCCATAGCCGCTCAGACCCGACCAAGTAAACACAGAGACTTATATTGGTTATAAACTGTATGGCCATGGCAGGCTTCTTGCTACCTGTTCTTACAGCTTAAATTAATTCATTTCTATAAATCTATACCTTGCCACATGGCTCATGGCTTACCAGCATCTTCACATGCTGTTTGTCATCATGGCGCAGTGTCTCTCTGTATCAGCCTTCCACTTCCCAGCTTTATTCTCCTCCTTGTCCTGCCTATACTTCCTGCCTAGCCAATGGCTAATCAGTGTTTTATTTATTGACCAATCAGCAACATATTTGACATACAGAACATCCCACAGCAGGGTATTTTGATTTTTAGAAACTGATTGGAATGAGTTACCATCATACTTTGAATATATATGAAATATATAATTGTATTGCAACACATAAATAAAATACGGCTTTAGAAATAAAAGTATACATATATATGTACATATATATATATATACATACACATAAATATAATGCAAACCTTTAAAATAGTAGATGAGCCATTGTAATTCATGAGCACTGAATGAAAAAAAGTAAATTTCTATAATTCTCTGTCTACATATTTGCTAACAGATTATACAATCCAAACCTTAAAAAACACACAAAATCATTTATGGAAAAATTAATGATTCATTATAGATTTTTCTATTAAGGAAACTGAGTCTCTCTCTCATATATATATATATATATATATATATATATATATATATATATTCCCTAAGCCTTCTGTGGTTAAGATGCAGTGTAAGTATGTGCACTCTCTGATACTCATGTATTAAAAATGTGCTACCCATGCTAGTGTATTTTATTGGAGGAGAGAGGGAAATTAGATTATTTAGTCAGTATTTAGTTGAGTCTGTGCTTGAATCATTATGTAGTTGCTGCTCAACTCAACCTTACAATATTTCTGTCTTAAACTCCCAAACTCTAGGATTATCAACCTAGGTCATAGTATCCAGGTTCATGCTAGGATCTTTAGAAGGTAACAGACACTACTGGTAATTAGATCGTGTCCTATATCTCTTCAAATAGAATAATGGAGTACTTTGGGTATTCCAGTTAGTGTCTGTAGGTATTTTCTTTTATCAGGTCCCCGCCAGAGGCCAGGCAGATTGAGCTGACAAACGTTGTGTTTTCAGCCACCACACAGCAAATTCCATGAACCTCATGCACAGTGTCTAGCTTCAGGTCATAACAATGGAAAGTCGATTAACATAAGGCCCATGTAGTTTCACTGCTGAACTCTACTTAACATTGACTGAATACGCCGGGCGGTGGTGGCGCACGCCTTTAATCCCAGCACTCGGGAGGCAGAGCCAGGCGGATCTCTGTGAGTTCGAGGCCGGCCTGGGCTACCAAGTGAGTTCCAGGAAAGGCGCAAAGCTACACGGAGAAACCCTGTCTCGAAAAACCAAAAATAAAAACAAAACAAAACAAAACAAAAAAAAAAAAAAAAAAAAAAACATTGACTGAATACATTATATAACTGGATATTTATATCTTTAACATAATAAATCAGGAAGAATCCTGGTTATGTCTTAGAAAAACAGTATCATCCTCATAATGAGTCAATAATGACAAACAAAAGTAAATCTAATGACTGGTATCTTCATGAATCCCCAAAGTATTTTGCAATTAAATCCAACAAAGTACAAAATAGATGTACTCCATAAAATGCTATTATCAATTTATGTAGTGTTGGTTCAGTTATTGAGTACTTTGAAGTGCGTTTTTTAATATTTCTAGGTTTAGTGTTCTAGATCCCTTTGTATAAATTTGGAAAAGATCCGGTTTTACTAATTTCTTTTTCCCAAAAATGAAGAATTTAACATTCCCTACAATACATAGGTACCTGGAATTTGGGATCAGAATGCTTTTACTGTTACTACTATTAAAAAATAAATCCACATGTTTTTCTGGAAGACAAACTTCTCCTTTGATATTTAGCAATCAAAAATCATTTAATATCAAAATTAAAGATCTAAAATGCAATTAATCACATAAGTCCAATTTTAAATGTTTATCTTCTCTTTTTTATCTAAATTGGTAGGAAATTATTTGGGGATAGACTCAAGTCAATTTAATGCCTAGAATTAAATGTAAGTAGGTGGCATCAGCCAGATATGATTGAAGGTCTGTGACACAGAGAGCTGAGGTTCACATTCCTGGTTACCTGTAAATGTCTCTGTGACCTTGTGCATATTGATCATCACAGGGAAACTCCTGATCAATAATATTTTTACTGAAAGTTAAGAAACATGTCTTTTTCCTACTTCTACTTAATTAAGTTGTACATCCCCAAAAAATCAGCTAAGCATCTTTCAATGCTTACTTTCAAACTGAAATGTATGGCTTGGAGGTCAAGACCAAGACAAAAAATAAGCAAACAAACAAAAACAAAACAACATCAACACAAAAGTGAAAATGCAAGAGCAAAGAAAACAAGTGTTCACTGGATAATAATAACTGGTAAATAAACTTTGAAAGAAATGAAGGCAGAATCACTGAGAACATTAGGATGGCTGAGTTTTTTTTTAAGATTTATTTATTTATTTATTTATTTATTTATTTATTTATTTATTCATTCATTCATTCATTCATTTATTATGTATACAGTATTCTGCCTGCATGTGTCCCTGCAGGCCAGAAGAGGGGACCAGATCTCATTACAAGTGGTTGTGAGCCACCATGTGGTTGCTGGGAACTGAACTCAGGACCTCTGAAGAGCAGTCTGTGTTCTTAACCACTGAGCCATCTCTCCAGCCTTGGGATGGCTGATTTTAAATAGTATTTCTCTGAGCTCATTTAGGGCCCTGCATACATGAATAAACTCCATGATCTGCCCAGTGTAAATGCTGAATTTTCTATAACATGAAGTAAAGGAGGAGAGACAAGTGATTATCTCTGTTTCCTAGTATAGTGAACAGTATCTCTATGGTAATGAAATAATAGCTATTTTTTGTTTTCTTTAAATACTCTTCCATTCCTAAAAGGTATATAGAACTCTGTCTCTATTTTAATATCATAATATATGACACAGTTTCTGTTTTGTATGTAACATTACAAAAAACAAAATCTTATGAACAATAATATTTGTGTAAGCATATACAGGAAAAAATATATTTGTAATCTGTAATCTGTAATATGTAATATGTATATTATATTTTATTAATATAATAAAACCAGATACAAAACCAGTAGAGACTCCCTCTTGATTTAATTGAAGAGTACTAATGTGGTGAAGGTTATTCTTATTATTTGTAATCAGTTAAGAAATACAGAAAATGTTACTAAATGCACAGCACATCTAAAGCCCTGTCTTAGTTAGCTAGCTTTCTGTAACTGTGTAAACACACCATGACCAAAGCAATTCTTACAAAAGAAGACATTTAACAGGGAATGGCTTACATGTTCAGAGGTTTAGTTCATTATGTTCATGATGGGAAGCACAGTGAGGCGCTCAGGAAGATACGGCTCTGAAAAAAGAGTCAAGAGTTCCACATCTGGATCATCATGTGGCAGGAAGTAAGACACTGCATCTGGCTTGAGCATTTGAAATGTCAAAGCCCACTCTGAGACACACATCATAAAATGAGACCACACCCACTCCAACAAGGCTACATCTCCTAATAGCGCCATAACCTATGAACCTATGAGGGCCATTTTCATTCAAATCACCACACCCATCATTTAAACTTTAGGCACTGTAGCTGATATTACTGATGTATCAATGAGAATTCAATATGTATTAGTATAATGAGTAACATTTGGAGCCTCAATTCATGGCTTCATAGATTTTTATAAAGTTCTCTTAATGAAATGTCTGTTCAAATGTTTTGTCTATCATTCTGATGTTTTGCTAATTACAGAGCTTTAAAAATTTGTTATACATTGGAGAAAATTCCATTGTCAGATATGTGTATAATGTTTCCTTTTGTGCACTTTACCTTGTCTATTTCTTACTAGAGACTCAGGAAATTAGCAACAGGCTGAAGTTGAAGTTCCAATATTTTCTTATCAGTCTTTTTGTATCATGTGAATCATTGCCTGACTGAAGGCAAGAAAAGGCCAGAAATAATTGTGCTACAAACTTCAATTTTTATGCAATTTTATCCATCTCCTCCTTACTAATAAAATGATTTGATACTATCAATTTTCTTTGAAACACTCATTTAACTGAACTTCCTTTTTGTTAGATTGTTGAGTCATTTTCACTATTTTCAGTTTTTTACTTGATTTATATTATGTAGATATTTATGCATTCTCTTTTTGAAGTTATTTCCAACAGGATTCCCATGCTCCATTGGTTGGTTCCACACCCATGCACAAAGGGGCTACATTAACTGAACTTAGCAGTTTATCAAAAAAAAAATTTTTTTTTTTTTGGCCGGGCAGTGGTGGCACACGCCTTTAATCCCAGCACTCCAGAGCAGAGCCAGGTGGATCTCTGTGAGTTTGAGGCCAGCCTGGTCTCCAAAGGGAGTTCCAGGAAAGGTGCAAAGCTACACAGAGAAACCCTGTATCAAAAAACAAAAACAAAAACAAAACAAAAAAAAAATATTTTTTAAAGGATGAACTTGTGAGAGGTGATATCCAGAAAAAACTGGGGAGAGTTGGGGCAGTGACCTGAGTAGGGAACTTTATAATTTATTGTGTACATTTATAAGACTCTCAAGAGTGAAGAAAATACTTTCAAAAGAAAGATATTCCTCCAGTAGTTTTTGAGTTCATATGCTGTAGGGAAAGAGTAGAGTACAAGTGGGAATGTGTTGAAGTTTCTCATAGTTTCACTATTGATTGAAGAATTAATCCAAACTTCTGTGTTATGTATACTCATGTATTTTCTTATAAGAATTCACAAAAAATACCAACTGGGACTCATTTTATTATGATTTTTTTGACAAGGTGGTTTCTGTTTAAGATAGTATCATGATATTTTGTGCCTAAACATACTTTACATCTAGAAGTAATAAAACTATTTTGCTCTCTTGAGTCATTTACTACATTTATCAGTTAATCTTAACTTGGGTTATACTTTTAAAATATTCTGGGTGTAAGCTGGGGTCATCCTTATGGATTCCTGGAAACACACCTGTGGAGTACAGGACTGGGCTAAGCCCTGTGCATAAGCGAGACAGTTGTATAGCTTGATCTGCTTAAGGGGCCCTCTGGCAGTAGGATCAGGATACATCCCTGACGCATGAGCTGGCTGGACTCTAGGTGGATAAAGATATGCAGCCTTCCAATTATTTTTCCCGTGTCCTCTACCTACTTTGGGATGGAGCCTAATTGAGGACTGCCTTCTTGGCAATATTCCAGGTGTTGCCTGTAGGCCAGTGGAGACTCCCAGGAATGCCCTTGGTTTAAGGAAATGGCATCGCTCTTTCTTCTCTATCCACCAAACTAATGATTCTTTGCTACAGTTTGTATAATTTTCTTTTTTAGTGTGACTATTCATATTAATAAAACTACCCAGGAAGCTTTTTATTTTTATTTTTAATTATATATTTCAGTTTGTGTTTGTGTGTTTATATGTAGGACATGTAAACCAGTGCCCAACTTTGGAGTCCAGAAGACAATGCTGGATCTCCTGGAGCTGGAGTTATGGATGGTTATGAGATACCAGCTTGGTGTGCAGGAATCAAACTCACATCTTTTGGAGAGCAGAAAGAGCTTTTGACAGCTGAGATGTCTCCTCAGTCTCTCAATGTGCTTTCCCTTGAGAAATTTCTGTCCTTGATACAGATATTGGCTAGGATGGTTATAGTTCTCAGGTTCTCAAATACTGAATAAAACTTTAAAAACTAAAGAGTAAATATTGCTTAGAATATTAGAAAATACTGCTTAGAAAGTGAGTGTAGATTCTGCCAAGAATGAAGCATGTATAAGTTCAAGTTACACGAAGCTGTAAATTAAAGCACAATTTTGAACAAGTGTTTTTCCCACAACATAAAAGGAAACTAACATGCTATTTATTTGCTCAAGTAATTCTGTTCTTATTGTATTACCACTGTGCACTTAAACATTCTGAAAACCAGCCAACAAATCATGTTGTGGGAATGTGCATAGCAAGTGAATCTTGGGACTGGAAGATGCTGTACATCATAAGCATAATGAATAAATGCTTTCAGTGTCTTCAATGCATTTGTCTAACATTGGAACATTTAATTTAACATGGTTTATACTTTACAAATACAAAATTTCTCTAATATATATAAATAATGTTGTGTTGGGGGCAGGGAGCTGTCTCAGTGGGTAAAGGCACTTTCCTTACAAGCAAGAGAATTTCAGCTCCGTTCTGTGAAGGTGGACAGAAAGAACAGAATCCACAGGTTGTCCTCTGACCTACATATGTGTGCACATGTATACCTACACATCCATCACAAACACAGAATAATAATAACTTTAAAATATTTACTACAATGACAATGTTCAGCGACAGAATCTAGATGAGCTTTAGATGGAGCCTTTTGAGATTGTCTGTGAGGTATTATTTTAATTGAGATGGGAAGACCTGCACTCTGTAGGTGATAACATTTCCCTGGTAAGGGAACACAGAACATTATTGAAAGAGAAGAAAAGAAGCTGAACACTGTCAAACCAACTGTTGCTCTCTGTTCTCAACAGTGGATGCAATGTGACACACTCCCTTAAGCAACTGATACCCTGATTTCCCTGCCATGATGGACAATAACATAGTAACTTAGAACTGTGAGCTGAATAAAACTTTACTCCATCAATTTTTTTTCAGGTAGTTTATCACACCAGGAAGAGAAACTAAAATGCAGTTTAAACATACACAAACACACAGAGTTTAAAAAATTACTGGACACAGTGTACACAAATAATTGTATTGCTGAATTTATGATAAATTTGACTATCATCTCCATGAAATTTGGCAAGCTAATTTAAAAAACCAAGTGTAATTTTATTGTTTGGGCTACTAATTTCTATTCTCACATTTGGATAATTAACATGTTCTTCTAGTTATTATGAATCTTAAACTTTCCCAAAAGTTGTCACATGTTATTTTGCCATACAGTTCAGGGTAACATAGACTAATGCTATAAATATTTCCCTTATAACTTCTAAAGTCAAACTTAGTTCATTCACACTGAGTAATTAGGAGAGTGAATTGGGTAAAAATAGTTCAAGGTAAATAATCATCCCAGAACAGAAGCAATCAGGCCTCGAATCTATTCTCCCCAGCTATTGAGAAGCAATTTGAAGTAAATTAGAGAACAAGCAGATACAAAATACTTGAATCAAGGCAGATACGATTAGGAACAGATTTAAAACATAACCCAAATCAAGAGCACGAAGGAAGAACTCAACCATAAGTCCAAGGTCAGACACAGGTGTTTGCAGAGCAGAAATATCATAGTGCTTCCAATGTACAGGATTAGTGTAGAGGAAGAAATAACTCACATATAACTAGGAGACAACCGTGCCCAAAAGCACATAATTATTTTTGCAATACTTTTTTCTTTCTTTTAATCAAACTTACTCTCTCTGCGTCACTCTCCTTCATAAACTCATTAAGTAAGAAATTATCTATTTCCCTGAAAGGCATCAGACTCAAAGCTGGGGATCACTACCATAGCTCATTTCTCATTTTAGGTGCTTATAAAACTTACAGAACCCTGAAATCTCAGATTTTGAACCAAATGTGTATCTTCAAAATTTTCATTATGCTCTATAGGATACAAAATTTTAATTAAGTATTTAGAAATGACTTGCAATTCTTGGATCTACAAACCAAATAATCATTGTCATAAATGAAGGAAGAACATAAATAACTCAATATTTATTTATTTATTTTTATTTATTTTCTTGATTCATTTTATTAGCATTTAAATGTTTTTTCATGCAATATATTTTGATCATACTCTTTACCCTCCTTCAAAGCTTCCCAGGTCCTTCCTACCTTCCTACTTAACTGACTTCACTTTCTTTTTTGTTCTTGCTCAAAAATCCACAAAAAGTGAAAATGACAAAATAATCAAATATGACAAAAAGTACCTTACCAAGCAAAAATGAAAAGCATATGAGTACACTGAGTCTGTCTTGCTTTAGGTGACTTTATCTGGACATAGTGCCAGTCCTGGAGTTTAGTGGATACATGCAGTGTCACTCTACTGGAAAGCACTGATTTTCTCCTTTGCCCAAGATATCAGCTGCAAATAGCTTCTTGTTTATTGATGACACTTTGTTTTAATTTCCCCTTCTCCATGGGATTTTATCTGGTTTGAATTTTTGTTTCTCTTGTTAAGTTTAGTGTTAGAAACTCTGTTGTGTCTGGAAGTAACTGTTTCTTTGGAACCTTCCAACACCTCTGGTTCTTAAAAGTCTTTCTGCCTTGCCTTCCACACAGATCCCTGAGCCTTGAGGAAGAAGTTTTGATAACGCCATCCCACTTGGGCCTCAGTGTTCCCAAGTCCCTCACTCTTTGACCTTTGTCCAGTTAGCTGTGGGTCTCTCTGTTAACTCTCATCTACTGACAAAAAAAGCTTCTCTGATGAGGTTGAGTGATGCTTTGCTCTATAGGTATAGCGATATGTTATTAGGAGTACTTTTATTGCTTTTTTTAGCTGAATAATAGTAATAGGTTTCTGCTTGAGTTCAGACCTAACAAGTCCTAAAATCTAGGCCACTTTAGCAGTGTCAGTTATGAGTTGCATCTCATGGAAAAGCTCTTAAATCCAATCAAAAATTTGTTGGTTACTCCCAACATCAGTGTCATTATTACCTCATTATATCTTGCAGGTAGGTTGCACTAATAGGTCACAAGGCATATAACTGGATATTGAAGATGACTTTCCTTCTCTGAAACTTTGCATAATAACTTCCAACAGCACCAAGAACACAAGTCAGATGGGTGAAGCTCCTGGTTGGGCATGAGTTCAATATCTTCATTTTTAATGAAATAGGTAAGTTATATCTTCAGGAATAGGAGAGCTTTTGTGTCATAAGGCATGGAATTAATAAATTCAGGATGATCTCATAATGCACATTCTTAATTGAAAGTTTAAGAATAGAATTTTTACAGTGCATTGCTAATGTTGTTTGTACAAGTTGAAGATTTATCTCTATATGAAATCTCGTCATTTATTCATCTCAGCTGTTAACTTTCTAATATATTGAGATTTTCCTTCTAGCCCAACTTTATTCCTTTGTGTCATCTGTATATACTTTAAAAATGTTTTTAAAGAATACTAAGAGATTAGCAAAATCAAGATGAATCTATGGCTATTAATTATCTTATGGTATCTTAAATGAAAACTTGGAAGCCACATTATTAGGTACAACTATGATTATTGAATGAAGTTTAAATTTATGTGAATAAAGATTTATTGATTTTAAATAGATATCTATTAATAGTGTGTAAATACAATATGAACCATGTATGTCATTAACATAAAATAATATGTACATAGTTGCTGTGGGAAGTTCTGTATGGCAAATGTGTTGCTAATTAGTCAATAAATAAAACACTGATTGGCCATTGGCTAGGCAGGAAGTGTAGGCGGGACAAGGAGGAGAATAAAGCTGGGAAGTGGAAGGCTGAGTCAGAGAGACACTGCCAGCCGCCACGATGAGAAACAGCTTGTGAAGATGCCGGTAAGCCACGAGTCACGTGGCAAGGCATAGATTTATAGAAGTGGATTAATTTAAGCTATAAGAACAGTTAGCAAGAAGCCTGCCACAGCCATACAGTTTGAAAGCAACATAAGTCTCTGTGTTTACTTGGTCGGGTCTGAGTGGCTGTGGGACTGGCAGGTGATAGAGATTTGTCCTGACTGTGGGCCAGGCAGGAAAACTCCAGCTACACATAGTGTAGGTAACATGAACAAAGAACTTTTTTCAAATATTTGTAAATATAAATTTATTTTAAAGGAAATTTTTTACTAAAAGTAAAAAATTAAGAAGAAATGTGATAAAAATGATCAAAAAAATTGTTAAAACAACCCTGAACAAACCCTAGCAAACATGAATGAATTTAGTTGTCCACTTAAAAAGTAGCCACTGTGAAACTGTAATAAAATAAATCCACCCTTTTTTAAGAGTATGATTCCAAGTAGGTGTGGCCACACATCCATGAGCAGCAGAAACTGTGTTTGAGAGGTTTTTTTTTCTTTACTTCTCAGCTCCTATATTTTCCATACTGTTTTTTTTATCTTCTATTATTAGGAAATTTTCTATTCACTTTTTGTACCAAACACAGATTTCCCCCCCACCCTTGTCTTCCCTCTTCCTACCCGCCAGCCTTTACCCCAACCCACCTCCCATCCTCACATTTTGCAAATCAAGGTCTCCCATGGGGTTTTTTAACAAAGAGAAAAACAAACAAAAAATTAGGAGACAAAGATGAGGTGATGGATCTGGGAGGAGTTTGGGAAGGGGCATGAATATAATAATAACACTACATTGTTGAAAAATTTCACAGAACTAATACCAATGAGAAAAATAGAAATTGTAAAGCTTCAAAGAAAATACAAGCAAAAATAACCTTGCTGTATCTCATCTTAAAGAGATATAAATAAATCAAAACTGAAAAATCCAAAAGTAAAGTGAAGGAGTAATAGCTAACCAAATTATAAACAGAAGAAAATCAGTACAATTCAATGCATTTTATTTTATTAAACATATTAAGGAAGGAGTTGTGGGTGTTGGAGAGTAGATTCAATGGTTAAGAGTACTGGGTGCTTTTGTAGAAGACTCGGGTTTGATTCCCAGCACCTATAGGATGGCTCCTATCTCTCTGTAATTCCAATGTACAGGAATCCAATGATCTCTTTTAATCTCTGTATCCATGGATGTCAGGCATATATAAGACACATATCCATATATACAAAAAACCATTCATCCATATGAATTAATAAAATAAATCTAAAATTTAAAAATGAGGAGACAATAAATGTTGGAAGACAGACAGACCCAAGACATTTTTACTGTCCTTGTCCTGAAGTAGACTTGGCAAGGTCATTGTAGTGGTGCAGCCAGTGCATTCTCAGAGTAGTCAATGTCATGTTTTCTGGGGACCTGAATCTTGGTCTGGGCTGTGGTTATCAGTTCTTAGGTAGCTGTGCCTGAGGTGTTCCATGTTCTCTTTGATATTGTCTCACTTAGCTCTCTGCTGACATTGGCTGGTTTTCTTCCTGCAAATATTATATAAGATTGTGGTATTTCTTAATAAACTTGCTTGGCAGAAGTCATCAACTTATGCAAGAGCTCCCGGTTTGAGTTATTATTTCTATCTTCTTTATTTCAATTATTCTCTGTTTCTCATATATTATCTCCTCATTCAATACCTTGTAGATGTAACCAACCATCTTATTAAATAAGAAACACAGAGTCAATACAGAGATGAAAGCCAAGAGGTCAGAGCAAGAGCTAAGAGCTAAAAACCTTACCCTTCACTATCACTGTTGTCCTACCTCTCCGAAAGAGACCCGCTTTCTGTGTGTCTGTCTTTTTATAGAGTTTCTGTTCTGCCTTCTCATTGGTTGTAAACCCAACCACATGACCTCCTTGTCACTGCCTGTCTGTACAGACCTTCAGGTCTTCTATGGTTGGTATTGAGATTAAAGGCGTGTGTCTCCATGTTGGCTGTATTCTTGTACACACAGAGATCCGCTTAGCTCTGCCTTCCAAGAGCTGGGATTATAGGCACGCACCACTACCGCCCAGCTTCTGCAAAGGCTTGCTATTAGCTCTGACCCCCAGGCAACTTTATTTATTAACATACAAATGACATTTTAGTACAAATAAAATATCACCATAATACCTCACCATTTGGGACCATGTTTCCTGCATATTTGGGACAGATTAGAATTAAAGAAAAACCACCTAACCATGCAAGTGATATGAGTGTGACTCCACATGAGTTATTGGTCAAGAAGACCCTAGAGTTACCCCAAACAGCATGGACTATTGACATTGCCCTTGATCGACCTGAAGACCTTATTGATGAAGACAGCATCCACTTCACTTTTGATGCAGGACATGGAGAAATGAGCCTCAAACTGACCAGAAAACTCTGTGTTTGTTATCTTTTATAACATCAGAAGGCACTTTGCAGACTGCTGAGAGAGAAAAGATATCAACGGCCCCACCTAGTACTGGATGCTATAACACTGGCTACTGGCAAGGTGTGTCCACTTAAACAATAGTGTCATGATGATTATGGGAGCAACCAACCACTTTTGGATGGAATCTAAGGCCCTCTCTATAGGAAATATTTCCTGCTTCACACTGTATACTTGGTCAGAAAAAAGTGACTTAGAATAACAGAGGCCCTATGAGGGATATTTTGCTGTTGCTGTTACTATTGTTGTTAAATTATCATGCTGTCATATGGCATTAAAGTATTTATGGCTATACCCATATATTTGGACCCCACTTAGTTTTAGTTGGAGAAGATTCTTTCTGCAGTGGGGAATGGTTAATACTGAGACTCATTCTGGTCAAAGTGCTGGATACAAATAAGTGTGAATCTTCAGTTCTGGATGGATCATATATAAAACCTCCTCCAAACCTATGTCAAGACTTTCTGCAGAAGAGATTAGAAAGGATTGAGAGGAGACATGTGAGATACTGACTTTTGGACATGGCATGGTGTATGTATCATATTCAGCAACTGCTGTTACACATACCAACTGACAGAAGCTGTGGTTACATGGCATTGCTCTTACACATACCAACTAACAGCAGCTGTGGTTATACACACAAGACCTGTTACTACATACTGTTTCTCATAAAGATTTATACCTAGATACTCCATAAAAGGCCAATGATGAATTGTTCTAATAAAGCTGAACGTTAGAAAAACAGCAACAGAAAATCAAGTGAGGAGAGAATATATAGTAGATTTCAATCCTGAAACAGAAGATGGAGTTAAGACAGTTTCCAAAGCAATGGTGGGAATTTAACAGTAAAGATCTAAATGCATAAATATGCTGGAAGAAACAAATATAAAACCTGTGTCTAAAATATTAAAAAAAAAAAGAAAGAGAGGCCATGTGGCTGTCCATTGGAAAGTAAACAAAAGCAGAGAGGGGACGAAGTGTATGCACTCAGGGGAGGGAAAAAGGTGACAGATTTCTAGACCCAAATGCTTTTCATGTTATGTCTTATTGAATCTTTTGACAACAGGTAAGCTATAGTCTTTTTGGATTGATAAAAATAGAAGCACCAAAGGAATCCCATAATTTATTTTAAGGAGTAACTAATAAAAACAGCAAATACTTACAAAGAATTGAAAAAGAATTTAACAAATTGGCATTATTAGCTTCAAGAAACAATTCATCTCACTCCAATAAAACCTCTTAGAAATAAAAATGCACCCATTTCCCAGTGCATTATGTTCACAGAGTTTTGATAAGAACAATATAGTAGATTTTGTAAGACCATTCACTTGATAGTAGGCATATAAAAATCCTTAAAAGCATTAGCAATAAAATGCAACAACATAAAGCACAAAAAGATAAAGTGGATTATTTACTAGAAACAAGAGTACAAGAAAACACTTAAAGTTGACATATGAAAATAAAATAGTAAAATAAAATATTAAATCTTTTAATATGTATCAGAACATATCAGAAAATAGAGTAAACTGGGAATATAAGGTAGCTATCCTATTGGAAAATTCAATGCTACAGCCTTAACAGGTTTAATAACTTCTTGGGCTAGAAAGATAACCCAGCAAGTAACAGTGCTTGCTATGCAAGTGTGGGACACCAAATTTAGATCCAGGCACCCTTGTGAAAGGCCAGGCATGTTGATGTATGCAGATAAGTATAGATGTTCCTTCATCAAAGAAGCTTCTTTTGCAACACATGGAAACTACTACACTGTAGGTATAATTTTCTGTCCTGTCAGCCAGCTCCCAAATAACCACACAGAGACTTATTATTAATTATGAAAGTTTGGACGATAGCTTAGGCTTGTTTCTAACTAGCTCCTATAATTTAAATTAACCCAATTCTATTAATTTACTTTTTGCCTCGTGGCTTTATACTCTGTACTTGGTACTGCCCATGCTGCTTTTCTGCTTCCTCCTTGTCTGTCTGGCAACTCTTCCCTTCTTCTTCCCAGAGTTCTATGTGCCTGAAAATCCTGTCTAGCTATTAGCTGTTCAGCTTTTTACTAAACCAATCAGAATGACACATCTTCACAGTATACCAAAAGATTATTCCACAACACCACAGAAGCTAGCTACATCAGATCAAAATGCAAAGAACAAACATAGTGGGGTGTCCTGCCCCAACTGATACATCTATAGCACAAACCCTACACTTAAAGCTCAGAGAATATCTCAGAAGCAGGGTGGAAAGATTGTAAGAACTAGAACACAAGCATGTAAGCTGCAAAGCTATGTCTCTTATATGACCCGGAAAACTTCAGCAATGGAATCTTAGCAATCTGATTGCATAAACAAGGTCTACATAATGATAACATTAGTTGAAATATTAGCACAGATGGGGGAAATTTTACAAGGTTCCATGACTAGACGAAGTGCTATGGGCAAGTAAGTGCTGCTCAGAAAGAGAATTAGAACCAGATGTCTTTTGGGACACTCTCCCTGATATGTTATCCAGTTTCAAGTGGTGAGACCTAAACACATGTACATAGAATCAATACTAAATTGATTGAACAGGATATGTATGTGTGCATGCACACACATGAAAACAATAAGAATTAAGGAATAAGAATTTTAGAAGGAATCATAGACAGAGGAGGAATTGAGAGGGACAGAGGGTTGAAATGATGTATACACAGAATTTGTGAATAAAAATCCCAAAGAGAGAAAGTAAACTACTTTAATTAAAAAACAAACAAATAAATAGACGGAACAGTCAGGAATGGATTTAAAACTGTTTATGAATGTAATCCCATTGTCAGGGTAGGAGGTTGGAAGTGAGAAAACTGCATGGGCTTTCGGGCTCCAGTTTCAATGGAAGACCTTTTCTGGAAAGAATGGGCTGTGTCAATAAGGCAGGACATCCAACATCTTCTTCTGATCTCTGTGTATTACACAAGCACATACACCTCCATACAAACATACAGATAAAACATGCACACATATACCAGAAGCATACACACATAACCACACACACACACACACACACACACACACACACACACCTTATATCACAAATCAAAATAGATATTCTACTGTACACGTTTTCCATTGTTTGAGCCTAAGAGTAAGAAGTTTCACACTGTAGGATAAAAAAAGACCAAATAATGATATTCTACAAACATCAACTATATTTATTGAAATGACAAAATACTATAATTTGTAACTTAAATCGCCTGTTCTATAGTAGCATGCAAATGCCCGGGTGCTCTTGTCCCTTCTCTATCTATGCATGCCTGATAGCTGACAGATCTATTTTAGTATAGACCCAGTACAGACCTGTGTAGCTGCTGTGAGTCTGTGATTGTAGTGACTGTGTCTTGCCCAGGGGCAGTGTTTTGGAGCCTTTCCTCTGATCTTCTGGGCTTTACTTCCCCCCCCCCCCATATTCTGCAATGTCTCCTGAGCCTTAGAGAGAATAGTACAAATGTCTTGTTTAGAGATATGCACTCATCACTCATAGTCTCACTCCCTTACACAGCCATGAGTATCTGCATTTACCAATGTTCCATGGCTGAGAGTAGTATTAGTCTAGGAGTATGATCATGATCATGTATTTAGACAATTTAATGTTGTATGTATTTAATCAACTATTTGCTACTGATAGAGTCAAGGAGGGGGAATCATTACTTCTGTTATATATCTACTGTTGACCCCACCAGGCTTTAATTAATATTTCCAATCCATTAGACACACAGGTGGGACTCGTTAAACTCTGGGACACAAAAGGAAACCAAATGTCATGAATCTGGGCAAGGGGCTGGAAGAATAAATGGGTATTGATAAGGATGAGAAGAAGACAAGAGAGGTTATGGAGGAGGAGTAATCAGAACATATTATATACATGTTTGAAATCACCAAACAAAAAAAATAATCAAAAAACAAAAAAGAAAAAGGTATTAATATAAACACTTTAAATATGTAACTTTTAAAATTTGTCTACTTGGGATATTATAACATAATTACATCATTTTTCGTTTCCTTTCATCTCTCCAAACCCTCTGATAGACCTCTGCTGGCTCTCCTTTAATAGCATGGCCTCTCTTCTTGTTAATTGTTGTTGCATGCATATGTGTGTACACATGTATATTCCTAAATATAACCTGCTCAGTCTGTATCATGTCGTATGTACGTATATTTTCCGGACTGACTGTTCGGTCTCTGATAACCAGCTGGTATACTTCTGCATGGAGAAGACTATGTCTTCGGCTCACAGCAGTTTTTAGTTGCTTGTAATTCTTTGTCTGAGGTCTCTTGGGCATTCTCCTGTGTATATTAGCATATCTATGGCTGTTGTCCTTGTTCAGATCCTGTTTAGGCTGTCATATTGGTGAGGCAACCAATCAATATGCAGAGCTGTTGAGACTAGTGCCAGAAGTTACATCTCCAAAACAACTCCTGCACCTTCAGCTCAGGGATCATTGCGGAAGAGGTGGTAAAAAGATTGTAGGAGCCAGAGGAAAAGGGAGTTTACTATGAGAGTACCTCCTGGGAATGTGTGAAGATATGCAACTTTGCGAGTAAATAAAATGTAAGGCTTTATTGTGAGGTAGTTTTAACCAAAAAAAAAAAAAAATGTCCACTACTGTGAATTAATAGAATGCATTTTGATACTGTATCTGAAATATAGAATATAAATTTTGCAACTATAAAATGTTTTTTTTCTGACTTTACTCTTTACTGGCGTGAATAAAATCTGCCTTTTGCCAGATTGGTAAGATGATAAAAAGGTGACCTTTGTAAAGCAAAGCTTATCATTTTGAAGACATAGTATAAGATTGATCATTATTTAGTCTGTAACTAATTCCATTACCAGCATCAAAGAGACAGACTATGATGATCTAGAGATAGCATGAAAACGCATTAGCACAAAATTTTGTAGGGAAATGTGCTTCTCTGAACACCAGCAAATGAAGAGCCAAATAAATAACTGTTAAAATGTCATTTTCATAATTTTGACTTGAGTTTCTTGTAGTGGTATTTGCTCTGCCCATGACCTTGTGTTATATGGCTCAAAGGAGGTGGTTCTTCTTGCCTTCCTCTGTGACCTCTTGATTCCTCTCTCCTCTCTTTTAAGAGGTCACATAAGATGGCAAGAAGCACAGCCTCCTTGGACCATATAGCCCAAGGTCATGGGCAGAGCAAATATCACTAGAGTTTCTAATTGAAAGTGAGGATGCATTTATTCTTGACAGTGTTGATTGTTTTATGAAGCTTATGAAACAAGTCACTATATGACTTAGGTTTAAGCTAGATGCTACCCAGGCCTCTTTACCTTCTCTCAGATCACAGTGGTAGTAACATGGCAGTACTGTATTGCTGCTGTCCAGTCTGTATTCCTCATAACTTTCAGAAAGCTTACAAAGTATCCTAAGCTATTAGGGGTTTCAGGGTGATCATTTCGTAGGATGAACACACAGTAAGGAAAGGGCTGAACAGTGTTCCCTCCCTCTGCCACCCAGGAATCAGAGACAACCAGTATATACACTGGGTTCTTCATCAACTACATGACATGGGACCTTCTCCACTCACCCAGCCCCTTCCATAAAAGAACCTGTAATAAAAGAACCCACACATACACTTAGTCTTGTGGATCTGGATTTTCTGCAGAGCTGGACCTTGCTGTTTTTCTGGAGAATTAAGCATACCAGTAATAAATCTCTTAGCCAAAATGTCAGTTCTCTTCAGTGTTGCCTTTGAGCCCCAAATTCAAAGACCCTCACAACAAGCAACTGTTTAATAGGAACACATAAATGTTGTGGGAATTTGTTCCGCCAATCGCTTTGAGGTATGAGCCTTAGGGTGTGGCTTCTTGTCTACCTAAATGACTGCTTCAAAGAGGAGAGAGCTGGGATTAAAGGCGTGCAGATCTTTGTGAGTTCGAGGCCAGCCTGGTCTACAGAGCGAGATCCAGGAAAGGCACAAAGCTACACAGAGAAACCCTGTCTCGAAAAACCAAAAAAAAAAAAAAAAAAAAAAAAGAGGAGAGGGAGGGGGTTGCTCAGACAGCAAGGAAGGGCGTGTGGATCCCCATCTTTCCTGGGCAAAACGAAAGGACTCTGCAATAGGATCTACCTTATCCTATATCCGTGAATCTGTTTTCCCGATAGTACACATTCATGGTACACATATAAGTGTGTGTGTGTGTGTGTGTGTGTGTGTGTGTGTGTGTGTGTGTACATACATGCCTTTTGGTTCTCATATCACATACATTTTTGCTGTGTAAATTCCTCAGTGATGACATTGAATTTGTGTGAAATGGAACTGCTCATATATAGCTTCTTGCCTCTCCACATGGTCTCAGCAGCATTGTGTAGAACACTAAGAATGTATGAAACCTGAAGTAGAAAATGCAGCATTAACTATGTGTCCTAGTGGCCACCACTCCCAATAGTTTCTATGCAATGCTAGCCAAGGTAAAATAAGCCTAATATCCTGGACAGGGATGCTGAGGCAGGAGGATTCCAATTCGGAAGACTTTTGGGGCTGCACCAAAAGCCCTGGTTTCAAAAACTGAAAACAAGCAAATAAAAACCAAGAAATAAGTGTTTGTAACACTGATTAAAATATAATTGACACGGCCTATGTTTTATGGGGCAGTATAAGTATATGTCATCTCCACTATGATAAGGCATTTCAAATATGAGATGATGTTAAAGTATTAGGAAGAGGCTTTTTTAAAATGATTAAAAATCACTTATTGAGAATGGATTTTTAAAAAGAACTGAAAATATATGTGGTATTTTGGCCTTATCAGCCATTTAATTATAATTTATAACATTTAATTCAATTAATCTTTAGTAAAATTATGAAATAAGATTATAGAGATTTTAGAAAAAGTATTTCTTCAACAGGACTCCTTAAAAATATACACATAAATGCCCTGAAACTGATGTAAATGGTTGCTGCGATTTTATTCTTCAGTACACTTTCTCGAAAAATTGCACAGCCAACAATTGCTACCAATCAGTTTCTGATTTTAAGTTAAGAGCCCTCTGTCAACACTGTGTCTCTACAAGGACCCTAACAAAGAGCAACACAAAACACCATTAATAGAAGAGGCTTGCTAAATAACTTTTGAAGTAGATAATATCAAACAACACCATGGCTTTAAAATGTAGAATTATGTTCCATGAATTCAACAACATCATGATTTATCTTTCATTTTCATGTAGCTTTTGAAAAGAATATATTACGGGACTTTAATTACCCAGTCTAGGCATTTTCACTTTATCAATTGTTCTAGTGCTGGTTGTACTCACAGTGGCAGAGAGCACATCTTGATTATTTTTTTTCCACAGTGTAGCTCAGCCTTTCAGAGAAAGGATATAAAGCTACATCTACAAGTATTTGAGTGTGTTAAATTAGGGGACATGTTGCATTCACTGTGGCTTCTGGTGAAGTCATGTAGTCATTCATGGGGAGATGAACAAAAGGTCCATTAAAAACAAAACCACTTATGTGGCAAAACAAAGCTTTTAAGGATTTGTATAATGTTGAGGCAACTAATGAAATCAATATCGAGGTCAAGTTAAAACTATTAGGCTGGTCTTTGAATTGTTAATTCCCCACACTTAGCCAGTCAACTTAAGTTGGGAAAATGCAATATTACTACAATCCCTTGATGTGTTAAAAGCTTGTCACTTGGTGAAAAATGTCTGTTTTTCAGCATCATCCCTCTAGAAATCTACCACTCTAACAAGAACACATAGTAAGGCACTAAATTTAAATACACTAAATTTATTTTAGGATATACATTTTGTCAGTTTTGCATACTTTTAGTCTATGAAGAATGGCTTTAATTTGTAAATGATCATTCAAATGAAACAAAGCAAAATGAGCTGCAGGTGACATATGCCCTTATGAAGTTTATATTGTTCTTTCAACACTATCAACGTAAGGGTTGTTTTATTTAGTTTCATGAACAAGGCACTTTGTAGTCACATACTGTTATATTTTAATGAAATGACATATGTGATATTTAAATTTACAGATTATTTATTCAGTCATACATTCGTGATTTCATCAATATAGTCAACAGAGTGTTTATTGAGAGCCTATTAGTTGTCGAAGCTCACACTGGACACTGCAGACAAGAAAATGCCTCATCCTTAATGTCTTCAGCTACTAATACAAATGGTCAACATAAAACGAGCTCAAACATGTAAATGAGCTATACAATATGAATACATATATATGAACATAATAATGTATTGTAAAGCAAATTATCCCCATCTCAAAAAGTGGTGTGTAAGTAAGTATGCAGAAGATTGGTGCAAGGACAAGGCAGAAAGGAGCGTCAAGGGCAATGGGCCATCATGACAGCACAAACACTACAGTGGTGCTCCTAAACATGGACCAGGGACCCAGAAGAGAATGGAAGGGCAACCTAACTGCAAGCAGTTCAGTTTGTGTGTATACGTTTTTGTTTGTTTATTTGTATTGTTTTGTTTTGGCATAAATTTTAGAGATTGAGTAATCCTCAATTCTCGTTATCCTCTTTATTCTAATTGGAGACTTTCAAAGATATGAGGCAATAAGGTAACTATAGACATGGACTTGAGCTCTGTGTGTTTTCAAGGCAACCCATTTATAGCATGGGAAATGAAGCAACACAATTAGCACTTGATTGTTATCTTTAAATAATCACTCATTTACCCATGTTGCAATTAGGCACCTTTTTTTTTTAATGTCCAGGTATAAGGTGTGCACCCTATCCATCACTTTCTAATTTTGTTAGTCAAGCCTAAGATACAATCAAATGACAAAAAGGCACACTTAAACTGACAGAATTAGACAAGTATCACATGGAGGAAATATTTTCTGTCAGGAGAAACTGTGTTTCTTGGAAAGTGGAATGTTCAGTGGTGTAAGCAAATATAGCACAAGCAAGAGGACCAATGTGTGCATCCCTAGAACCTCCCCAGATGCCATGAGGTCACAGTGAATCACTTGCAAGTCTATCCTCAGAAAGTAAACAAGGAACAGAGGCCCTGGGGCAAGCTGTCTAGTCAAACTAGTCATGCAGGAAAGCTCTTGATTCAAGTGAGAAAGCCTGCCTCAAAGAACAAGGTAGAGGAAAAAATCAAGGAAGATTCCTGACATCCCTTAGACCTCCACAAGCATGCATGCACACATTCATGTGCACCTCCACACATGCAAACACACACACACACACACACACACACACACACACACACACACATACACACACACACACACACAGACATGTAATTTATAGACATGTACTGCACAATACACAGGTGGGAAAAAAATGACCAAAATAAGAAAGACTGTCATTAAGGTTTTACTTTAATTGGAATAAAAGCAGAGTCTCTTTAAAGGAATAGTAGTTCAATAGAAAATGGGGTTAGAAAGGAAGCAGCTTGAAGCAGCTGTAAATAAGATGTATCTTGTTGGTAGTAGCACTGGTAATATTCAATTATAGTTCCCAACATTTTAAATTTAGGTGAATATTAATAAAAAACCTATTTAACTTTCATATAATTAAACGTTTTGGGTCAGTTTAAACTGAGACTGAATTTGTTAAATTCAACACTCAGTCTTGACACTGGATGGATTTTGAGAAGTTCTCCGTTTGACATTGGGGCAGTTCCCCTTCTGTTTCCTTTCATTAAAGATCTATTAAATGCCAAAGAAGACAAGAAAGTTGCTAAATGTGAGGGAAATGATCCTTGAATTTAGAGACTTCACACTTCAGTGTGGGAGAGTAACAGTCAGGGTGTTAACTCTGAAGTGCTAATTATGTATGGTCAGTAAAATAGGCAGCTGAAAGGGAAGTTCTTGGATTATCAGGAAACTTTAGTGCTGAAGTTACAGTTTAGAGTGTGTGTTAGAGTTCAACATACAGAAACAAATGGCATGCTCCTTTCTAAACTTTGTAAGTTAGAGATGCAATAACTATTCACAAAATCCCCTTGGACATAATTATGAGTCCTCTTCCTGGTAAAAAGCTTTACACAACCTGTTCTCTAGGCTAGACTGAAGGCATGTGCTTTATTCGGGGTTCTTCAGAAAAATAGAATCAGTAGGAAAAGAGTCAAAATGAGTCATTCAATGATATTGGCTCATATGAACATAAAAGTTGATAAACTAGCCGGGCGGTGGTGGCGCACACCTTTAATCCCAGCACTCAGGAGGCAGAGCCAGGCGGATCTCTGTGAGTTCGAGGCCAGCCTGGACTACCAAGTGAGTTCCAGTAAAGGCGCAAAGCTACACAGAGAAACCCTGTCTCGAAAAACCAAAAAAAAAAAAAAAAAAAAAAAAAAAAAAAAAAAAAAAAAAAAAGTTGATAAACTATGCAAACTGTAAGCTAGGGAAATAATAATAATAATAATAATAATAATAATAATAATAATAACAAATTTCAATTTCATGTCCAATGTACTGTGGTGATATTTTGTTGTACTCTAATAAAGCTTTCCTGAAGATCAGAGGACAGAGCTAGCCACAGATTTAACCACAGAGATCAGGCAGTGGTGGCATACACCTTTAATTTTAGCGCTCAGGAAGCAAAGACAGAGATCCCCTTGATCTTTGTGAGTGCCTGGCCACCCTAGACTACATACGATTAACCTAGTCTAAAAGAAAGGCTGGAGAGATGGCTCAGAGGTTAAGAGCACTGCTTGCTCTTCCAAAGGTCCTGAGTTCAATTCCCAGCAACCACATGGAGGCTCACAACCATCTGTAATGAGAACTGGCGCCCTCTTCTGGTCTGCAGAGATACATGCAGGCAAAATACTGTATACATAATAAATAAATAAATCTTTAAAAAAAAAAAAAAAAAAAAAAAAAAAAAAAAAAAAAAGAGTGTGGTGGTAGTGGTGGCACACACCTTTAATCCCAGCATTTGAGATCTCACACCTTTGCTACCAGTATTTAGGAAGCACACATGCCTTTAATTCCAGCATTAGGGGTTGAGATAGGAAGTGAAATGGCTGGCCAGAGACAGGCATATAAGGAGTGAGAAGACAGGAGCTCAAAAGGTTCTTCAGGCTGAGGACTCTGGGGCATTCAGTCTGAAGATTTTTAGAGACAGCATCTCACCTCCCTTTCAGCCTGAGGATTCAGTAGTGGTGAGAAGTTTCTCTAGTGGCCTGTTCCTTTGTCCCTCTGATCTTTCAGCATTTACCCCAATATCTGGCTCCGAGTTTTTACTAAAACCAATTTAGGATCCTTGCAACATCTACTGAACAGCAGTTGACTTAAGGAAGTAAGTCCCAGTTTGAGTAGGAAGGTCAAGAATGACTGGAAGCAAGAAGAACAGTTTGTTCAAGCAAAAACAAATTTTCTGAATTTTAATTCTGTGTTCTAATCTTGTTTCAATGGAATTTCAAAGCCTACTTGCACTGAAAATAGCATTCATTTTGACACAATCAACTCATCCAAATACAAATACCTTCCTGAAACACAGACAGACATAGAAATGTTTGCTTGGCTATCTGGATAACCCTTAGCAGCCAAATTAAAACACACACACACACACACACACACACACACACACACACACACACCTGATCTGTGTGAGCATGTGTGTTCACATGCACAGTCAACCATTCTACTAGGTGCAAAGAAATGGACAGAGGTCGAATGGAAAGTGGTGTTCATAGGTTAGACACTGATGAACGTTAGCTAGTATATTACAGATTTTAATGAGAATTGCAGCCATGGCCTAGAGTCCCTCGGCCAGCCATACTTAGAAGTGTATCTGAATCCTAGGTATTGTGTTTGTGTATGCAATACTCTCCAAGGCTCTTGACTTGAAGGCTTGGT
This sequence comes from Peromyscus eremicus, assembly GCF_949786415.1. Lineage (NCBI taxonomy): Eukaryota > Metazoa > Chordata > Mammalia > Rodentia > Cricetidae > Peromyscus > Peromyscus eremicus. Next base: position 48,650,950 of record NC_081431.1, read on the forward strand.
TCCTAATGCAAAGTTCAAGGGAACAGAGTCAGAGAACTGATTGAATCTGGTGGCTATAATGTAATCAGTGTACTTATCTATTTTTGGACTCTTACTGGGAGGTGATAAAGACTGAATTGTGGGGTCTAATTGGAGGAACTGTGTCACTGTGGGTAAAACCTTTAAAGGATTTATCTCACCTTTGAACTCTCCATCTGTAAGCATGTGTGTGTGTGTGTGTGTGTGTGTGTGTGTGTGTGTGTGTGTGTATGCTTCCCGGGGCTCTGTAGTCAAATGTTATCTTCTGCATGGTGCACCATTGTGATCATAGCTCCCCTCAGGCTCACAACAATGACAACAGCTGACCATTGACTGAAAATGCTGAAATTATGAGACATGCAACACTTTCTCCTTTAAAATGTTTTTCTGAGATTTCTGTCAGAGATGTAGAAAAACTGACAAAAGCATTAGCCCAAGCACCTCTGTTCAGCAGAGACTTCTCTCCCAGGAGGGCCCAGCCTTCCCCAGACACCTCTGCCAAGACTCTTCACTGTGAGGACAGGAATTTGATGCTACATGCTACACACTCACTCAGTGTTCCTACTTTTAAAATCCTAGACTTCTCCTTTCTGTCCTCCAGCTACAAGTGACAGTCAATCCTCAGGAAACTTTTGTTTACAGTTATCTCAGAAGTGAGATGCTCCAACTGTGCTGGTTACCTTGCCTTTCCCCCCACATATTTCACAGCAAGGCAACATCAAGAAGCCAGTGCTCTTTCCTTTTACAAGTGATATTGGAATAAATGACAGCTTTTCTTAATTCCTGCTCCTATACCTGGCCGTGCTACTCTTAATAGACCATCTCTTCTCTTCATATTTATAAGTAATCATTAGAAAGAGTCTCAAAACCCTACATGGTAGTCTTTTTCTGGTTTTAGGCAATTTCTAAAGCCTTTAAAAATAATCTATTTATTAATTTTAGTTTGTTGATACCAAAATTTAATACGGTAGACACAGTAAAATAACTCACCCATGATATTTCTATAGTAAAAGTTCACATCAAGGGTGTAGGTCAAGAGTTCATGATATTTAATAATGAGAAATAGCCAGTAAAAAGGGCCATTTTGTTTCATAAGGAAGAAAAGAAAACTAAGTAACAAGGAGGACTCAAGGAGAAGTATATGAATCTCACTGTGAAGGGGAAATAGACAAGACATCACTGGTAGATGAGAAGGATCTGGATGGAGGTGGGGTGGGATGTGAGCAGGAGAGATGAGGTGAGAGAAGAATGGCGCGACAGAGTACTGAGAGAGACAATTAGAATGGGGGGAATCTCTAGGGTAAACTAGAAACCTAGTACAATTGTAAGTTCCAGGAACCTATGATGGGGACCCTAGCTAAGACTCCTAGCAGTGGGAGATGATATGGAGCCTGAACCAGCCATCTCCTATAATCAGGCAAGATTTCAAATGGAGAGCCTGGGACATCAACCCAGCCACAAACTTTCAAACTACAATTTGTCTGCTAGGGTAAAGGTAGCAGAGAAACTGCAGGAGTGGACAAACAATGACTGGTCCAACTTAAGACCCATGCCATGAGAGGAAGCTCACCCCTGACACTGCCTGGAGGACCAGCACCCAGAGGCAGGACTGCCCAGAGACCAAGGACAGAACCAAACATGACGGGGTGAGGGGAGTCAATTAAATGATTCCTAATGATATTCTGCTGTACATATAGATTGGTGCCTGGCCCAATTGTCATCAGAGAGGCCTCACTCAGCAACTGATGGAAACATATGCAGAGACCCATAGCCAAACATTAGGCAGAGCTCAGGGAATCCTGTGGAAGAGTGTGAGGAAGTATTATAGGAGCCAGAGGGGTCAAGAACACCACAAGAAAATCCATAAACTCAACTAACTTAGGCTCATAGGAGCTCACAGAGCCTGAATGGAACTGACTTAGGTCTTCTGCATATATATTACAGTTATGTGGCTTAGTTTTCTTGTGGGACTCCTAACAGGGGGAGAAGGCACTATCTCTGACTCTGTTGCCTGCTTTTGGGACCCTTTCCTCCTACTGGGTTGCCCAGTCCAACCTTAATAGACTAGGAGGTGCTTAGTCTCACTTGCAACTTGATAATACCATGACTGGTTGATATTCGTGGAAAGCCTGTCTTTTTCTGAAGAGAAACAGAGAAGGAGGAATGGATGGATGAGGGGGAAAGGGAGATGGGAGGAGGGGTACTTGGAGGAGAAGAAGGAGGGGAAACTTTGGTTAGGATGTAAAAACAAAAATAAAAACAATAAATAAATAAATAAATAAATAAATAAATAAATAAATAAAATAAACAAAAAGAAATAGTTTCATGGGATCTCAACCCTAGATGAAGAACTACAGGCAACTAATGAATACTGGGATGAGAATTATCCTCTCCCGGAGATGACTTTCTTTGTTGTCTAGTGTAGAGCGGTCAACCCTGAAACCATTACATATGAATAATACAAATTGATTCCTCAGACTGTATTCATATATGTATGCATACACATACACACAGACAGAGAAACACATTTTTACATAACAAAAATTCATCAAAGAAAAAGAGTCTGTCAACTTTAAACTGGGGGTGCACAGGAGGTGTTGGAGCAAGGGCATCAAGAGACAAAGAAACCGTATGCTTAACTGTGATGGTCAAAGACCATTTGTTCTAAAGTTTATTTTCAGGGAAGTTGTTCCAAATGGAGTTCACAGTGTGTACACACAGTGAGTACACACATATGGTAATGGTTTCAGGGTTGACCACACTAGACAACAAATATCTTTATAGCAGATGCATACATATTTTTAGAGATAGAAGTTGCGTTTTGTTGTCTCCTGATTTTATCTGTAAAATGGGGGTAAATTAACTAATTGAAAATACTATATTGAACAGAAAGATTAGCTCTAAGTGCCATTTTTTAAGTACATGGACAGAAGTCCAATCCCTAGAAACTATATTGTAGCTGAAAGTTTTCCTGTATCCCGCCTGGTCAGGCAGCTGCTCATACCCAAGTAAACACACAGAGGCTTATATTAATTACTAACTGGATGGTCTATGGCTCAATCTTCTTGCTAGTTAGCTCTTATAATTTAACCAATTTCTATTAATCTGTAAGTTGCCACTTGGCTGTGCCATTACTGGTCTGCTGGCATCTTGCTGCTCCTTGGGCAGCAGCTGGCATCTCCCTTACTCTGCCCTTGGTCTCTCTGTATCTCTACTTGGATGTTCTGCCTGGCTGTAAGCTTTCTTGCCATAAGCCAAAACAGCTTTGTTTACTAATCAATGGGAGCAGCATATATTCACAGTGTATAGAGAGACATCCCACAGCACTATATTAATAAAAAAATAAGAAAAACAAATGTTTTGACATATACCAAGTAATATATTGTGTAATCCAAGAGTTGGGAAAAAGAAACAAATAACTCCCTTGTACTCGTTGGTTTGTGAGCCAGTATAGTCAATTGGGCAACTTCCTCTGGCCAGTGAGAAATTTTATCTCAAAAACAATGGTGGTTGGTATTTGAGGGTAGCTCTCTGGCCTTCACATGCATATACATACACTTATGTACCTCACTAACACCTAATTATGCAATTGGACATACAAGAATAATCATATGTATATACACAATGACCATGCAAAATTATATAAATGCCTAAAAGAATGCCTAGCATATATCATTAACATTTAATAAACAGTAAGATGAGAAAGACATAGATGGTAGATATATAGATAGATGTATATAACAGAACAATTGATTGGTATTAATTGGAAAGTAACAGTTACATAATAAATAATTGTCTCAGTTCTACCTATAATATATTCTATTCTCTTATTGGAAAAAAATATTAGAAGTAAACTATATGCAAATTATCTGGTACCATATTAAGAGATTGGAAAAAGAGGGGGAGGAGCAAATGTCATGTTTAATATCAGGATAGGTTGTTTTATGAGGAAGGGTATTTTAAAGTAAGCCTTGACAGATATGAAGCGTTGAATAGTTTAAATGTTGCAGAAGAGCAATGATAGATGTAATGACATGGGAAAAGGAGAGACAGTGCTTCTAGCATGGGGGAGGATAGAATGACCAGGGATAGCATGAGGGAAGACCATGCAGGAAAATAGACGTATCAGCAGGCTAATTTCCTTTCGTTCTTTCCTTATTAAGTGTTTTATTCTGAAAATTCACACCTAATTAAATTTGCCTAGGTAGCTAAAAAAATAAAATAACCCCGATAAGAGCTGGCTCATCCATCCAATAAATATATAAAGGAATACCAGGGAAGATACAAAGTATTATAATTTAAATTGTTTTGGTAGCTTTTTGTGACAAAGTAAGGATTTAAACACATTAAAATGATAATTACATACATGCCTGCTTTCCATGACACCTGTTCCTTGTGGATGTATCCCTCAATTAAGATTTTGTTTTTGTTAGTAGTTACATTCTATTCCCTGTGGCAATTTATCATCACATTTATTTCAGTTTATTAATAACTATTATTTTGAAATGAAAATAAGAAAATACTCAAAAAGCAATAGGAAACACGTTTCTACTTATTCAGTTCCAGAAAAATCTATGCTGTGTAAAAAGTCAATTTCTTGTTAAATTGTTTACTTTAAAATACCACTTTATGCCTAGAAGTAATAGCTTTCATTAACCTATACTTTATGCTGATGTATACTATTTAAATATTCCAGGAAATGCATATGCCTACAAATTTGGCTTTGTTTCTCTTTTCAGAAAGGATCCATAGTGTCCATAGTATGTGGTTTTTAGAGTCATTACGCTTTAGCTGGGCTCCAAAATGCATTGGTAATAATTGCAGTATTCAATTTGTAGCAAAGCACAGGGTTACGCATTAGTTTTCTATTTAGTGGAAAACCACTGAGAATGATTTTACATTTCCATACCTTAGGGAGAAACAAAACACAGAAATAAGATGGTGGCAAATGAGTAAAAACAAGTGTGAAATCTATTTTTCTCTTCACTTCTAACTTAAACAACATATATTCAGGGAATCTAAGGGTGTACAGCCATTCCTTAAGAAGAACTGGTCAGACATACTTCTCAAAATAGAATTTGAATACATAAAATCTCCCAGAGAAAGGCAAGTCTGACTGAGAGACATAAAGAAAAAGCACTTGAAAAAAATGTCAAGAAGAGACATATGGCATAAATGATTATGAAAATAAACAAGCCTGATATCTTAAACTTTTTTTCAGAGACTATGTGTATGTGTGTTCAGGATTGTGTGTGCATGTGTGTGTCTCTGTGTGTGTGTGTGTGTGTGTGAGAGAGAAAGAGAGAGAGAGAGAGAGAGAGAGAGAGAGAGAGAGAGAGAGAGAGAGAGAGAGAGAATGTGTGGTGTATGAGTACATGTGTTTAAAACAGAGTTACTCTTTAGAGTGATTTCTCCTAGATGCCCATTCTGCCACATCTGTACTCCAACTCCTGTGGACCTCTTTCCATATTGTCAGTGTGAGGCAGTGATGCAGAGAAGTCGGCTGACTAAAGGCAGGAAAGGAAGGTGTTAATCTTCCACTCCCTTTTGATTTCACTTCACCATCTGCTGATTGCTTTTCTAAGGAAGTTATTCCAAATGGCATCAGTATAGGATAAGTGCTCCCGCAAATAAAAAACAAACAAAGCTACAGCTTTGTTACGGCTTCCTAAGGTCTGCTTGCCATATTGGAACACACAGTATTCTCAGGATGTCAGATCAACTACACTTTACTTCAGCCAAGAGCATTTATGCTTCTACTTCCTGGCACCCTGCCACAGCTGAGATGCTTTTCATTCATCAAACATTGCAGCACAACACTCTAACTAGGCAACTGCTTCTCATTCCTGCCCAAATCTCTTTATCATGGAATTGGGTTCGTTTCAAAAAGTTTATCATTTTGAAAAGGGCCTCCGATGCAAAAACAATGCCATTTATCAGCCTGGGCAAGGAGACTGCTAGGAAATGATAAATTTCCTGTATGTGGCTTTAGTTTATCACCAGTTTATTTTAACTTCTCCTTGCACTTGCTGGATACACTTGTATGACAAGTCAACTTTAAGTGCCTCAGGCCCTTTTCCTCAACAAATGTATATAATAATGTAAATGCAAAAATACTGTATAAATGGACAAAATTACATAAAGTTGTTTTCTGCTAATGAGTGTATAAGAAAGACGCATGTCAAAGAATTATACTTCTTTTTTCCCCCTGTTTTTGAAACAGGATCTCACCATGTGCTCCAGGATGACTCAAGAGTGTGGTCTTTCTGCTCTAACCAACAACATGCTAATAATTACAGGTATACCCAGTATGCTAGTACTATAGAAACACTGAGAATATGCAGTCTTAGGAATCTTTCAGCCCTATCTTCTAACCTATAAACAATATAGGACTTTGTGTAGAAGAATAAATAGTGTAACATGTTGGAACAAGTTTATGCCAGAGTCAAAACCTGAACCAAAACTCATCCCAGATGAAGAAAATAACAACTTATGATAATTAATTAAAAATTATTTACTTAAGCTCTACATGGTATTGTATTGACTACTAAATGATACTCTATATAAGTATGGAAAATATGTGTTTGATTTGTTTAATGTTTTCCATATAATGATGAGAATAGGTGTTAATAGTAGCAAAAAACAAACAAACAATTTTGTGGTAATTACTTAAATATTCAGTAAGAACCCATAATCATCTCTAATGATAAGATGTGGAGGAGTCTACAATGTATGAGCATGGCCAGGGAAAAATTCCTTTTTGGTATATTTATTGAGATAAGTTTTATAAGGTATGGTATGAAATTGTCAATTCTAGCCTGTGTGCTCTTGATGTCCCACTCACATCAGTCATTTCACCCAACAGTAGCATGTAACTAAGTATGAGCTAGCTGAATAGTTTTAAAAGTATAGAACTTTAGGAGGTCACTTTCTGGCTATGGGCTATGGTGATTCACCAGGCTTCGTCTTACACTTATTGGACATCAATGAGAACTGAAGGGCGAGGGTCAAGGCAAAGAGAGCTTGGGGGAGCGGGAGATCCCAGCTGGATCAAGAACAGAGAGGGAGAACAAGAATAGGAGACCATGGTAAATGAAGACCACATGAGAATAGGAAGAAGCAAAGTGCTAGAGAGGCCCACAGAAATCCACAAAGATACCCCCACAACAGAATGCTAGCAATGGTCGAGAGACAGCCCGAACTGACCTACTCTGGTGATGGGATGGCCAAACCCCCTAATTGTCGTGCTAGAAACCCCATTCAATGACTGAGGGATCTGGATGTAGAGATCCCACGGCTAGGCCCTGGGTGGAGCTCCGGGAGTCCAATTAGCGAAAAAGAGGAGGGTTTATATGAGTGAGAATTGTTGAGACCAAGGGTGGATAAAGCAGAGGGACAAATAGACAAACGAATGGAAACACATGAACTATGAACCAATGGCTGAGGGGCCCCCAACTGGATCAGGCCCTCTGAATGGGTGAGACAGTTGATTGGCTTGATCTGTTTGGGAGGCATCCAGGCAGTGGGGACCGGGTCCTGTGCTCATTGCATGAGTTGGCTGTTTGAAACCTGGGGCTTATGCAGGGTCACTTGGCTCGGCCTGGGAGGAGGGGACTGGACCTGCCTGGACTGAGTCTACCAGGTTGATCTGAGTCCTCGGGAGAGGGGGGGGGGGGGCTTTGCCCTAATGTAGAACTGAATTGTATTGTAAACTAAAATTAAGTTAAATTAAAAAAATAAAAATAAATAAAAAATAAAGTTCATCAGGCAATTCAACACTTACAAGCAAAAGTTTTTCTAAAATACTTAGAAGTATAAATGGTCAAGATTAAATATAGAATTCCAAAGTAGAATAACACATCAGTTAATTCTATCATTCAGCCTAAATTATTTTGAAGATAATAACTGATACAGTGGAGGTGTGCTTAAACAACATTATAGAATACAGAACTGAGAATCAGTCTAGTGCTCAGATTAAGTATTGTGATAGAACCCCACAGACTGAATAAACACAAACTTACTTCCTCACATATCTGAATGCTAGAAAATCCATTTGGGGTCATTGGAATGTTTATTGTCTGGTAAAAATCATCTCTGCCTCCCAAATGGTACCTTGCATTCACATCCTGAAGATAAGATAAACATTATCTCTTATGTAGCATGAGTCAGATGAACAAAATTGCTACATGCTATGCAAAGCTCTTACAATATCCTCCATCAAAGTCAAGAAGATAAGAGCTCTTGTTCCATTAGTTTCTTAGAGACCCACACTCACAATTCCATTAGTGTTCTCAACACCTGAAATTTGAAGGGGGTCATTGGAACTACAGGCAAAGAAAAATAAACAATCTCCTAAGCAAAGATTTCTAAATATTATGTATAGACACTATTTCATATCATTTAGTTTATCAAATTTAATGCTGACAACTATACATCATGGTTATGATTTAAATACTTTTCTCTAATTTGTGTTTTGGAGACAATTCCGATGTGATTATTTTGAGAATCTCTCTCATGCACATATTAATCACCAGCAAAGAGGCCCTGTGAGAGTACATTTGCTTTTTTATATTCTCTGCTTTTGTGTTCTTTTTTTCTATCATGTGTTGAACTGCAAGAAGACCCTCACCTAATGTCAGCACATTGATCCTGGGGACCGTTCCAGACTCCTGAACTCTGAGAAAATTCATTTCTATTCCTTTTAAAGTGCATGGTCTCAGGAACATTAAATAAGAGCAAACCTAGCTGTGTTGATTCTTCATACACTAAACATGGATATGACCTTTTAACTCTATAGATCTACTCACCAGCACAAATAAATAACAACTAATTATAAAAACAGATTAAAAACACAAAAAAAACAAAAAAAAAAACAAGATTTCACCCAAGCTTAGGTTGAGAAAGACACTACAGTATACCCTGCACCAATAAGTACTCTGAACAATCAAAGAGAGTAAATATAATATCAAAATCAGAAAAAAAATGTTATAGCAAATAGAAGTCAAAGAGGACATCGTAATGAACATAAGATAATATCTTGGAATAAGCTCCTTGAAAAAAAAAACAGAAAAATACATAGAAAATCAATGCAGATAAAATAGGAGCTTGATTCTTAATGTGCAAGTATTAATCACATTACTAGCCACTAACAGAAGCAATGCCAATGTAAGATATGATAATGAAAGCTGTCCATGATGGTTATGCTATGTGGTAAAAAGAATATTATAAGAAAATCATTGGCAATTTTTCATGTAGATCTAAAACTATTAAATTTAAATGTTTATATGAAAATTAAGATATTGTCCATAAAAAAATATTTAAGTATACATTTAGTAAGTTGTAAGAAAGAATACCGAGTAAAATATATTAAAAATATGAATAAATAATAGGTAATCTCATGAGAATATATGGAATCTTAGCCACAAGTAAATTATATCATAGTAAAAACTTTTATAATCTTCAAATATGGAAGTCAGAAATATGTTTCAAACGTGAAAAATACACTGCAAAATTCAAGGCTGCAGTATTAAACAATCTGCTTGTGTTCACTTTAAACAGAGAATGTAAGATTATTCTTGGAGAAGAGGGCAACCACTTGGATGCAATTTCTCAGCCTTTTTGTG